>NC_067225.1:20344454-20364454 GCF_019924925.1 Ctenopharyngodon idella | reverse complement strand
ACAAAGCAAAATTATGCAAAGAATAACATTTTTAATAGTAATGTTAAAATTCAGTTCAGTGGTGCTTTGTTACTGATGGATAAAATTACAGAAATTCAGTTCACATAATCATGTGAAAGTTTGTAGGCTCAAGCTACCTCTCAACAACATAAAGCTGTTTTCTCTGGCACAATGACTGGATGGGTAATGTGCAAAAAAAAAAAAAAAAAAAAAACATAATAATAATGATTATGTTTGGATTGTCTTAAAAACACTAAGACCTGGTTTCACAGACAGGAGTAGGCCTTGGTAAAATTAGAATATTTAAGTAGCTACCTTTTAATCAACAAAAAAACATTACTCAGGGCTCTACACTGTGACCATTTCGGTCGCATTTGCGACTGAAAATAACTGTGCGACTGTGAAAAAATATTTAGGCGCACTGGTGCGAGTGACCCGATCGATTCTCATGAATAGATCTATAATACAATCTGAATAAAAAGTACACCTCCTAAAATGCATCTACACTGAACAACTTTATGTTTCATACTGCAGTTGGCTGCTTTTCATGCCTTCATTCAAAGACTTTGCTTCAATCAGCACAGCGCAGAGCAAGTGCAAAAGATGTACGCGACGGACTACACTTCAAAGATTGTTTACAAGGTGAAACAGGTATGACGCACTTACCAGACCGTCTCATGCTGCTGATGTTTCTTTGCAGCCAAATTAATTGGAAATACTAAATTTGGATTGTCATAAGCAAGGTCGGAAATTAACAGGGGCTTGGGGCAAAAATTGCACCAAAAATGTATTCAAAATTTTACAATTATATTAAAAATTATCAAAATGAATTAAAAATGTATTAATAATCACAGCAAGCCTAATATATAGTCAAAGTTAAGCAATATCACAAGAGTAGACTCCTGTTCCTCTGAGTATTGGCATGATTGCAAATGTGATACTGATCTTGTACAAAAGTTCACCCATGATGTAAATGTGTCTAAATACCACTTCAAATGAGCTTCTGTGCCACTTCTGCATCTGCAGTGCAAAGATGGATTTTTTGATGATTTCATTTGATTGGTAATAGTCTGATTGGGTCTTACTGTTCTAACTTAATTTATTGTTTATATTAACATTTAAAAACAAATTTTCTATTTTAATTTAAGAAATTGACAAAATATGATGCATACATTTAATAAGATTAGAAAAAAATTGCTCTTATAATGGTAAAAATGCCCCTGGAAATTAATTTAAAGGGACAGATTTCGCCCTGTAATGAGAAAGTTAATGTCTGTTATTGATCAGAAAGTGCTCCTAAATTTTTGACTGTGCTCTTAATTTTTTTTTTAGTAGGAGCACAAGAAAATTGTTAGCATAGAGCCCTGATAACTGGTGTGCATCTTGAGACAAAACAATGGCACTGACATATTTTAAGATATTAGTGTGCAATTTTAAGTGCAAGTTGCTTTCAGTTAAGACAGCTCAAACAAGCATTTTAGTCTGGGACTAGACTCAAGCCTTTTCTGTGAAAGCGGGCATAAATCTGGCTCACTAACCCTGGTTAACCACAAGAATATTACATGATCTTGGTCAGGATAAGAGTTTGGGTTTATTAATTAAGAATCACCAAGGTGATCACCAACTGATACACAGTTAGGAAGGCCCTACAAATATCCTACAAAATACTGCAGGCAAAATACATTTGAATTCCTTTTTGTCAGTTATGAACAGGCCCACACAAAAATTATGCCTGCAGAAATCCACAGTGTTACAGATACTTTCGCAGGATTGGAACATCCGTCAATCACAACAAGGCACGAAGAACGTAACACTCTCTGCTCCATTAAACACATTTTCCATATTTAAATCCATGTAGCAGAATTCTACAGATTTTCCACCCAAAAAAAAAAAAAAAAAAAATCAATGTAAAAAGGAACTAGGAACTTAACCATATGGGGAAAAGGAGATAACAGAAAGAGGAAATCTAGTGAAGCATGTAAAATTTGGTACAAATATCGTACTTGCGGTTAACGACGGCCCAGTCCTCAGTGTAAGACCGAATGCAGTCTCTGACGTGTGAATCATTCTCACTGTAAAATTATTTAAGAGGAGGAACAAGTTTAACATGTTAAATCAGTGACAGTGATGAGTTTTACAGCTCAGCTGACAAAATAAAAAGCAATCAAGAAATATGGAGAAAAAATTGGATGTGCATGTGATTTTAAAACTGTTCACATTGACAATTCGAAGTCATTCACACCTCTTGCATTGTGTACATTTTAGTCTGAGGACACATACTAATGTCTACCTCAATTCTTCAAAACACACTTACCCCTCCTCAGGCACAGCCTGGCCAAGAGTTCGGCACTCTCTTGGCGTGTAAAGCACTTCAATGTCATCTGGAGGAAATTCGATGAGATCTCTCAGAGGTCCTGACTCTATAATGGGAGGGTGAGTGATCAAATACTCTTCAAAATCCACTGGCTCTACAGCCTCTGTCAGAGGAATCTGTAGGGAGAAATCCAAAGAGGAAAAGACGGAGAACGTGAGAACTGTTGCCGCTATCTGCCAAGAAAGACAGAATCACACTGAAGGGATAGTGGTATATATACTCTTTGAACTGTCAATCTCTCTGATTTAACATAGAAAAGTATATTATCTTGCAAAAAAAAAAAAAAGTATATTATCTTAAAAAAAGTATATTATCTAGTACTTACAGCATTGCTAGTTGCATTCCCACCCACACTGAGGTTTTTGAGAAGTTGAGGAGAACCTCCGTACTGACCAGCAATCTGCTTCCTAACCTCAGCCGCTACAGTCCTGGAGAACAACAAAAGAGTGAAGATGGCATTATAATTCAATCCAGAAAAGAGTCATGACCTAAGAGTCATTAAGCAAATCATAGAATAAAGGCTACGTTCAGAGTGGAATACTCAGTTATTATATACACTATTTTTCACTATTGTTTGGGGATAGTAGATTTGTTTTATTTTTATTTATTTTTTTTTTATTTTTTTTTAGAAATTAATAATTTAATTCAGCAAGGATACATTAAATTGATCAGAAGTGATAGTAAAGATGTTTATAATGTTTCAAAATATTTCCGTTTTAAATAAACGCTGTTCTTTTGAACTCTAGAATAATCTTAGAAATATCCTTAAAAAACATAATGGTCTCCAGACTCTCCACAAAAATAATATTAAGCAGCTGTTTTCAACATTGATAATAATAAGAAATGTTTCTTGAGCACAAAATCATCATATTAGAATGAAGGACCTGAAGGACCATGCAACATTGAAGACTGGAGTAATGGCTTTGTGATTACAGGAATTTATTAGATAAATTCAAAATATATTAAAATAAGAAAATGGTTACTTTAAATTGTAAAAGATACTTCACAATTTTATTTAGTGTTTTTACTGTATTTTTAATTTAATAAATGCAGTCTTAGTGAGTATAAGAGACTATTTGTCCATGCAGCAATTTTAGCGTGTGGTATTGGAAATACTTGTTGTTTTAACTTTTATTCTAATAAAATATCAGTTAAGATGATGACCACCATGCACAAATCGTAAATCTCCCAGGAATAGTCAGAAAAAGACAAAAACATACTAGCAAATCTTTTAATGGGACTAATAAACAATAAATTCACTTAAAAAAAAGTCCCTGCTGCTTATGACTTCCAACAGGTTCATTACTATAGAGTAATTACATACTTATTACTTTTTTCTTTCAGCTTTCACAGACTGAATTATATGCCTGTAAAGTACAAGCAGAAAAAATACCTTTAAAGTTTGAATGAAAGCAATGTCTCTGGTCTGCAGTAAGAGTCAAACTGACAGTATTATTATCAGAAGAATGTCTTTGTTATAGCATAGTGTACCAGTCAATATCCCTAATCAGAATCCTCTTCTAATACGTGTAGAATGACGTACACCAAAACAAAAACCCGCCCCCAGTGCCCTTGTTGGCTCTGGAGGGACCTTTATTTAGGCTGGACATTCCTGAAGAGGGAACAGATGATTAGCCCACTGATGTGTTGTTTACCGAGGATCCGACTAACACCATGAATTTCAGTGCATATTTTACACATCTCTGAAAACATCTTAACAGAGCCATGAGAAACAGATTCTGTGACTTACGAGAAAAGATTTCAGATTTCATTTGAATCTTATTATCACTGCATTCAGAAAAAAAAAAAAATAAATGAAAAAAGGGGGAAATCCAAGATTTTCGGAGCTTTCAGTTTTGTTTTTGACTGTGAAAAAAAAAACAGACATACATTGACTTTTCTGGGGCTTTTCTATAATCTATATACTATAGGTAATACATCTACTGACTTATTCCTCAATAAAACAAAACACATAGCTATGTCTTTGATCAAATCAATAAATGTGTTTTTCTATTTGGTTAGTAACAACTAACGATTGGAATCAGAGAAGCAGGTGCCACCAAGTCTATATTGAATGATCTTATCATCCCATTGCACATCACTGACAAGACAACAGCATTTTTAAGCATCTGGGAAATGCCATGAATCTGGAAACCACCAGGGAGTCTAAAAGGTCACTTCCTTTTCTAGATCCATATGAGGTCTAATCTGTGACTTAACATCACAAAAGAAATCTCAATTGAAAATAGATGTTTTTAAGCCAATGATGAGACTTAATTATAGTCTATTACAATAACCCAGGGACCCTGCGTCACAAAGTGTGGGCTACTAGCCAAAATCTGAGTAGATTTAAGCATCAACCACAGTGTCATTACAGGGTAAAGTATCTGCTTTAATTTAATCATACATTGTATTTTAGGTTTTACTGGATCTTAGTCTGAAATTGGCTTTATAACAGCTACATCAAGCAATCTGAGCACTTGTCACGTGGCAATGTTCTCTTGTAATACACATAAATGCTTATGAATTAGTATTATTCATGATCTATAGGCATAAAGTCACTGTTTACATTATTTTTAAATATCATTACTTTCTTATGAGTTTAATGAATCATATTCTTGTAATCAAAGCCGCAGAACACTGTACTATATGTTTGCATATTGACTACTACACTAATATATACCATATATTGCATATTGACAGCATAACATCTCATGATCATCCCGATGTGTCAGTATGTCAAGTCAACGTCTCACAAACCCCAAACACTCATTCCATTGATTCACTCCAGTCTGCATCGTAAATTCCCTATATGGGCTCAACCAAAGGCGCATTTGTGGATAATAAACCCAGCGATGAAGACTGATTGTAATGCACAGAAGCACAAAGGCATCATACTGCTGTCTTGCAGCTTAGGGTGGGTCACTCGGGCATCTCTGTGGCTGTGACTCAAAACCTAGAGAGCTGTCTACTTAGACAGCATTCCAAACGAGCTTATCAGAGCCAAACGTGCCGTCTGGGTAGGCAGCTCACTATGTTTTAAGACACAGCCTATGAACTCAGCGTCTGATCCAGCTAACTCAACGCCTAGGCCTTATTTGGAAAAGACTGGCACGCTCGCCAACTGCATCAGGTAGCATACAAAGAATGGTCGCACGGCTCGGGGAGAATATATATATAAACGCAATGGCTTGGAGATGCGTTAGATATTCTTACCTGCTTATTTTCTGGGCAAAGGCGCGGCGCTCAGCCATGACTGTAGCCGCTGAGTGCTCGAGTAACTCCAGCGCTCCAGCCGCGATATTCCTTCCCCACCCGTACCCGTATTCCGTCAAACCCGCCTCCTGACGCCTAAAAGACGTCTGTTATTGGACAGTTGCAAAGTCACTCATAAAACCGTAGTAACCATAATAAACAGCGAGGAGCTCAGGGGCGGGACTTGCAGGATTACGGCTGGGAAAAAAAAACAACGCAAAAGAGAGGAGAACGTACCGTAAAACTGGAAAAATAAACGCACATTTTCTTTTACAATGTTTGTCATTTATATCATAGTTATGAGCATCATGTCAGATGTATGCTTTTTGTCTATTTGGTTTTTAAATTTCTCTTCAGCAGCATGACATTTTATAGGAAATTCAAGCAGTACAGTGCAGTCTTTTGAGATTGGAGTCTTCCCAACATGATTCATATCCTGTGCGTACAATAGAGGGCTCTTTTACAGGAAGCTATCAGTCTAACGAAAAGTGTGAAATGTATCCGTTTCCACTTCCACAGATCGTGTAATCTGTAGTCAATGACTTCGTGTTTTGTAATAGTGGATGCTTAATTTTGACGCATCTGATAATGAATACTATAATAATACTTTGCAAAGAGCAAAATAATGCTTATAAAGTACAGAAAAGCTTAAAGAACAGATACTTATTTCATTTGATAATTAAAACTAGATTTTAATTAAACAGGCAAGAGTGGAAAATGATCAGCAGGAAAATAATTTAATGTAATGTTACTTTTTCCTCTCATACATTGCCCTAATAAGGTATAAAAAAGCCAAAGTCATCAACATTTCTATGATTTGATGCAAAAAAAAAGGGAAAAAAAGATATATATGTATGTATGTATATATATATATATATATATATATATATATATGTGTGTGTGTGTGTGTGTGTGTAACATGCAATATAATAATATGCTGCATGTATGACATGTCTAGTGTCCTAAAATTGAGGCATCTAAATTTCTTGTATTTTTACACTGGTAAACGGTCTCATCTTTAACCTCAGGGGTGGGCAACTCTAGCCCTTGAGTGTTTAATCAGGGTTGGTGCTAAACTCTGCAGAATGGTAGCCCTCGAGCCCTCCAGGGTTGGACTCCTCTGTTTTACCATAAAATGAGCTGTGTGGAACCCTGCAAGAAAATATATGTTTAAAAATGCAAAGATGTAGTCAACTAAATATAATATCAGTTTTACATGTGAATATTAACATTTCCACAATTTTTTTTTTTAACTCAAAATACATAGAAGGGGGACTGTGAACAGGGCCCTGAGGCATTGGAGGGCCCATAATGATCTTTCCTGAGGGCCCTGGACCTGAAACATGATTTCTACCGAGGGGGACCCCCTTCCCCTGGTGTGATTTCTACCAAAGGAACATGATTTCTACAGAGGGGGAATAACCCCCACCCCAACACTGTGTGGGAAACCACATTAACAACATGCAACATGAACAATATAGAACTTAATTTTCTTTTTCAGCATTTTCAGACAATATTCACAATTAATATTAGCAGTTGTATTGTTTTTTGTTTTTGTTTTTTACTGTAAAGTAAGATTAATACGTAATCGCAAAGTCAGAATGTCCAGCACCATGGGCAGACATAGCCTATTGGTTTTATGTCAGACTAATAAAATGACCAAAAAAAAACAAAAAAAACAAACAAAAAACACAAGTGACTATATATATATATATATATATATATATATATATATATATATATATTCTAATTATATGACCAGCACCTGTATATAGTGGGTACGGAAAGTATTCAGACCCCCTTAAATTTTTCACTCTTTGTTATATTGCAGCCATTTGCTAAAATCATTTAAGTTCATTTTTTTCCTTATTAATGCACACACAGCACCCCATATTGACAGAAAAACACAGAGTTGTTGACATTTTTGCAGATTTATTAAAAAAGAAAAACTGAAATATCACATGGTCTTAAGTATTCAGACCCTTTGCTCAGTATTTATTAGAAGCAGCCTTTTGATCTAATACAGCCATGAGTCTTTTTGAGAAAGATGCAACAAGTTTTTCACACCTGGATTTGGGGATCCTCTGCCATTCCTCTTTGCAGATCCTCTCCAGTTCTGTCAAGTTGGATGGTAAACATTGGTGGACAGCCATTTTTAGGTCTCTCCAGAGATGCTCAATTGGGTTTAAGTCAGGGCTCTGGCTGGGCCATTCAAGAACAGTCACGGAGTTGTTGTTAAGCCAATTCTTTCGTTATTTTAGCTGTGTGCTTAGGGTCATTGTCTTGTTGGAAGGTAAACCTTCAGCCCAGTCTGAGGTCCTGAGCACTCTGGAGAAGGTTTTCGTCCAGGATATCCCTGTACTTGGCCACATTCATCTTTCCCTCGATTGCAACCAGTCGTCCTGTCCCTGCAGCTGAAAAACACCCCCACAGCATGATGCTGCCACCACCATGCTTCACTGTTGGGACTGTATTGGACAGGTGATGAGCAGTGCCTGGTTTTCTCCACACATACCGCTTAGAATTAAGGCCAAAAAGTTCTATCTTGGTCTCATTAGACCAGAGAATCTTATTTCTCACCATCTTTAGCAAACTCCATGCGGGCTTTCATGTGTCTTGCACTGAGGAGAGGCTTCCGTCGGGCCACTCTGCCATAAAGCCCCGACTGGTGGAGGGCTGCAGTGATGGTTGACTTTCTACAACTTTCTCCCATCTCCCGACTGCATCTCTGGAGCTCGGCCACAGTGATCTTTGGGTTCTTCTTTACCTCTCTCACCAAGGCTCTTCTCCCCCGATAGCTCAGTTTGGCCGGACGGCCAGCTCTAGGAAGGGTTCTGGTCATCCCAAACATCTTCCATTTAAGGATTATGGAGGCCACTGTGCTCTTAGGAACCTTAAGTGCAGCAGAAAATCTTTTGTAACCTTGGCCAGATCTGTGCCTTGCCACAATTCTGTCTCTGAGCTCTTCAGGCAGTTCCTTTGACCTCATGATTCTCATTTGCTCTGACATGCACTGTGAGCTGTAAGGTCTTATATAGACAGGTGTGTGGCTTTCCTAATCAAGTCCAATCAGTATAATCAAACACAGCTGGACTCAAATGAAGGTGTAGAACCATCTCAAGGATGATCAGAAGAAATGGACAGCACCTGAGTTAAATATATGAGTGTCACAGCAAAGGGTCTGAATACTTAGGACCATGTGATATTTCAGTTTTCTTTTTTAATAAATCTGCAAAAATGTCACAATTCTGTGTTTTTCTGTCAATATGGGGTGCTGTGTGTACATTAATGAGGAAAAAAAATTAACTTAAACGATTTTAGCAAATGGCTGCAATATAACAAAGAGTGAAAAATTTAAGGGGGTCTGAATACTTTCCGTACCCACTGTATATATATATATATTTGTCTTTCAAAAGACACGCAATCGTTAGATGAACGAAACATTTTAGAGTTACCAGTTAGAGTCAAATTCCAGCTCACAAAACCCATCTAAGCGATTCGTTCACTAATTTAGAGAACAGTCTCTATCGAACATGTCAAACTCGTAAAAAAGGAAATTTAATAGACAAATACAAATATGTCTTATAATTAAAAAGTACTGCAAATATTCTTCACTGTATGACAGTTTTATCAATACACATACAATTAGTTGCTGTTAATAAATATTTTCCTATAACATAAAAACTTTCCAACCTAATAATGTAATTGATTTCAAAAGGAACCACATAACCACAAGCATCCTTTACTGTAAACCCGTAATAAGCACCAATATGTGTCTACAAAAGGTTTTAACCAGTTCTTTGAAACGAGTAGTTCAAAAGAACCGGTTCGTGGAAACGAATCAGACTTATCACTGATCCATACGATGAAGAATGCGCCAGACGGGAGAATATCTTAAAAAACCGCGAGACCGAACGAGATCGCCACTTCCTCAAAATGTAAACAGAAGTGAGTAACGTTAGTTGTACAGAGGGTTTTTCAGTATAACAAGACATGTGAGCAGGTATGTTTTAAAGTATATCTTTATATATTTAATCATTTATTTTACAATCCGTTCGCCGCTTGTTTTGGGTTAAAGTTTATTGTAGACAACTTTGTAACGTTTTGAAAAGTGCACGCTAACTGATTAATTAGCATGCTAGCATGTATTCTTGTGCTGCATTTGTGTTAATATAGTCGTATTCTGGTGATTCTTTCCTATGCAACGTTATGACTTTCTTCCGCGTGTGATGGAAGTCTCATCTGTGCGAGTAAATAAGTTAAATGGCATCTTTCCATAACGATATAACTTGTTTTGGTCATACTGAAAACTTAGAAACTCCATCGTATGTGCTGTAATGGGTTCTGCTCCGTGGCTAATAAAATGGACAATAAAGGGACCGACGAGGTGGAGAAACTGAAGTCCAAGTTTATATCAGCATGGCACAATGTGAAGTACAGTATGTAATGACATATCTCACTGTTAATATGTTCATTTTCCTTTCATCTTGCAGTCTGATTACACGTGACTAATCATGCATTTTCTTTAACCCGTCAAGGTTGGGCTCTTAAATCAAAAACTGCCTTCAGCCGTAATTCTCCTGTTTTCTTGTTGGGGAAATGCTACCACTTCAAGGCTGTGGGTAAGATGTTTTACATAGCACATTTTTTTCCTTCACAAAGTTTTTATTTTTATATTAAAATGTGTATTTAATAGAATATGGTTTTGTTTTCTATTTTTATTTAAAGGGGTCATGAATAGAGAAATCAAATTTTCATTGATCTTTTAAAATGTAGGTCATTTGTGCTGTAAAAACATCTTGCAAGTTTCAGAACTCAAAACATCTTAGTAGCCAAGCTCCGAAAAATACTTTTTAAATTTTGTCACATTAACGTGTTGGTTTACCCAGAAATGATAATTCTGGCTTTAATTACCTACCCTCATGTCGTTCCAAACCCGTAAGACCTTCATTAATATTCGGAACACAAATTAAGATATTTTTAATGAAATCCGAGAACTTTCTGACCCCCCATGCAGACCGCAATGCAGTTACCACTTTCAAGGCCCAGAAAGATTCTTGTCACTTCATAAAATTATTGTTGAACCACTGTAGTCAAACTGACTATTTTAACAATGTCTTTACTACCTTTCTTGGCCTTGAATGTGGTAATTGCGTTGCTGACTATGGGGGGTCAGAAAGCTCTTGGAAATTTATTAAAAATATCTTCATTTGTGTTCCGAAGATGAACAAAGGTCTTAGGGGTGTGGAACGACATGAGGGTGAGTAATTAATGACAGATTTTCATTTTTGGGTGAACTGACCCTTTAAATGTAGTAGTGCGAGGAAAGACCACCTCTGCAGAAGAAAATCAACACCTACTTCTACATCATTGCATCTTTGGCCCCACCCACTGGCACATTAGTGAGATGAGAAGAGAGATACAGGATCACTGGACTAAAAATAACATTACCTTCCAAAGGATCCTAATGCTAGGAAAGCCTTTATTTATTTTCAACTATGTGAATGTCTCAGTAGAGCATTATTTGTGTGTTCGGTACATTTCACTGTGGTTTCTTTGATAAATCAGTCGCAATTTGGCACAGAATTTTACTGTAAGATATGGACCCGACAGCAATGCCACAACATGCAAGTTACCATTTCTGATATGTAATGGTTCATGTGCAGTCCGACGTTCTTTGTCTCAAAACCATTTATTGCTGTTTATGTGTCAGTAAATCAAGTCAGTGACTAAACGGTCAACTTCACATCGTTTCTCTTAGTAGCATGAAAATAATCTGTTATTTAAATTGTGGTTTAATAAGTTCCAAATGTAATACTTATTTCATATGCAAATATGTTAGCCAATCATGGGCATTTACATTTAAGTCTCACAGCAGACACGCCCCTTCCAACAGAGCATTCATATCAGAGGTCTAAAATTAGGGTAGAAAATGGCCTTTTATTTCTAAATTATGACATTTTTTGATGTAAAAATCATGCTAACATTATAAGTGCACCTCAGAAAACAAAAACTGCAATTCATGACCCCTTTAATATATCTGCCATTTTAAAATGAAAATTACGGTCCTAAATTCTCACACCAATATTCTAGGTGTATCATGAAATGTTTGTGCTAACTGTTTTCTTTAGATGATGAAAGCCCTACTGAGAGTTGTACTGCTGAGGCATTAGGTGATGTTGTCACAGGCAATGTTGATGGATTTCGAAGGGACTTCGCCTCACGAGTTTGGATGACCTATCGAGAAGATTTTCCAGCCCTTCCAGGCTCCACCCTCACTTCAGACTGTGGGTGGGGTTGTACACTCCGGGCAGGGCAGATGATATTGGCCCAGGCTCTCATGCTTCACATCTTAGGTAGAGGTGAGTTCGGGTCGAGAGAGAATCCGTTATGATGATGAGTAATAAGTAGATGCATTCTGTGTCTGCCCAATTTTCCATGTTAATTGTGGGGAGAAAATTATAAAAAATAAAACATGCATAATAAAATAAAATAAAAAAAAAAACACATACCTATATACTGTATGTATATATATATATACTGTATGTATATATATATACACTGTGTATATATATATACTGTATGTATATATATATATATATACACTGTATGTATATATATAAATACACACACACACACCTTTCAAAAGTTTTGGACAGAATACTTTTATTCAGCAAGGATGCATTAAATTGATCAAAAGTGACAGTAAAGACATTTACTGTTACAAAAGCTTTCTGTTTCAGATAAATGCTGTTCTTTTAAACTTTCTATTCATCAAAGTATCCTGAAAAAAAAAATTGTATCATGGTTTCCACAAAAATATATTTTTTTAACTTTGAAATGTGTCTTGAGCATCAAATCGTCAAATTAGAATGATTTCCGAAGCATCATGGGACAAAGAAGACTGGAGTAATGAATATTTTTCTTATAATAACTGTTCATGTGAGAGCCTCAAAAAACATTTCTGAGGTGTGTGTTGCTTAAATGTAAGTAGTCAAAGTTTTTTAACCTTTTCATCTCCTCATTTACATAATGAAATTCTGTATTCGTTTTTTATTTTAGAGGTTGGGTATTTCAGTGTCCGAGGTTGTCACTCTAATGAAAGTTCTCATATGATTAACGGAGGGCAGTTTTGTGTAATATGGTGAACAGGCCATGGCATTTGCCAGTTTAATACCTTCATTCAAAAAACAACATTGAAGCATTATCCAGAGCCCACGTCTATAATGAAATATGTCATTATAGAAATATCTGTCTATAAAGAGTCTAATGGCTAATAAAATATACTTATTGGCCAATTACAGGCCTTGACACTTAGCAAGGTCATTACCTAATGGCCCCACAACCAGGTCCGGCACCTTTATGACCCTCAGCACTTCTACCTACACTATTTCAGACACCCACTCTGTTTGTGAATATAAAATGTAGTAAAAGTGAAATACTGACTACACTGAATATCATAATTGGATTTTTGTTCTGAAAGCACAAGCCCTACTGTCTATTTAAAAGTCAAATTTGAATATTTCTGTCACTTGGAGAAATCTAGGACAAACTTTCAGGACTTCTAAAAGACTTTTGCTTCATTGTTTCTTAGTGCACCATATGGATATAATTTATGAGGTAATTAACAAAATAAAAATTAGAATTAAGAGAATTGCAGATTATCAACTCATTTTGAAAAGTAAAAGAAAATCAAGCTCTGAAAAGGTATTTACTTGCTGTATTTCTTAAAAGCACAAAAGTACTGCTATTTTTGTGATGTAATTCTATTTTTTTTTTATTTTTTTATTTATTTTATTTTTTTTTATTCTGTCACCAGACTGGACCTGGTCAGAAGCACTGACCTTGGAGCCCCTGGATACAGAGACATGGACCAGCAGTGCAGCACGGAGACTGGTGGCCACATTAGAGGCCTCCATTCAGGGGGAAAGATCACAGGTCACCCAGCCTGTCTGTCCTGCTCAAGTAGGGGCTGAGGAAGCTGACTCATACCTACAAGAGGCATATCATCGCACCATTGTGTCCTGGTTTGGGGATGGACCGTCAGCCCAGTTGGGCATCCACAGACTAGTGCAGCTAGGAATGACTTCTGGAAAACAGGCAGGAGATTGGTACGGCCCAGCAGTGGTGGCACATATACTCAGGTAAAGAGTGCATAATACATAAATGTTTGTTTGTTTTTTAGTTTTTAAGTCCTTTACATCACCCATTCCTCATTATGATGTACAGTATATCAAATATCTCTCACCCTGTCACTCTCTTTCTCCCCCCACGTCCCTCAGAAAAGCTGTTGATGATGCAGCAGATGCATTGCTGAAAGGGATAAGTGTTTATGTAGCACAGGACTGCACCGGTATGGAAAATTTCAATCTAAAGTCTTTCACAGAACAGAAGAAGGGCAAATATGATTAATTAGAAAATATTTAAATATTTAAAAAAAAAAATCTAGTGAAAATGCTTATATTTTGTCTTTTTTTTTTTTTAAATTTATTACAAATTTTCATTAAAAATATATATTATAAGCATTATATTATATGCAGAAATCACTGTATGTATTGTTTTTAAACTGTTTTAGTAAGGGTTTCTTTTAATGAAAGAAATGAGCATTTTAATTCAGCAAGGATGCATTAAATTGATTCAAGTGATAGTAAATAGTTTTATCATTTAAAAAAAAAATTATTTAAAATTAATGCTGTTCTTTTGAACTATCTGTTCATCAAAGAATCCTTATTAAATGCATCAAGGTTTCATCAAAAAATATTAAGCAGCATGACCGTTTTGAGCTATAATAACAGTAAGAAATGTTTCTTGAGCATCAAATCAGCATATTAGAATGATTTCTGAAGGATCATGTGACATTGAAGACTGGAGTAATGGCTGCTAAAAATTCTTTGCCATCACGTGAAAAAATTACATTTTAAAATGTAAAAAAAAAAAAATAATAAATTGTACTAATATTTCACAATATTACTGTTTTTAATGTATTTTTGATCAAATAAATGCAGCCTTAAAAAAAATCTTACCAACTCCAAACTTTTGAATAGTAATGTGTATATAAATTATACTGAACCAACACACACCAAATATCTATAAGCTAACTCACTAACACCATACAGTTGTAGCTGAATTGTGTATTGTGTGAGAGAAGTACAATTAGGGCGCTTTCACACTTGTTTAGATTACCTAGTTCGAACCTGAGTTCGCCCCCAATGGATTGTGTTCACTTTATATTATTTGGGTCCAAACCGTGGTGTGTTTGTATCAAATCAGCAGCTGTTTACCTTTGTTGCTTGGTAATGACGATGCAGGAGACGGCGACAAAATGCGTTGCTCACTTCACTTATATATTTTGCTTTTTTAAACCTTTGGTTTTGTTTACAAAGCTTCAGCATACAACAGCACTTGCGTATATCTGCCGCGAATGTACTGTAAATGTTCTAAAGAACATGGGAGACCATTTCCTCTGAAGGCGAACAGAAATTATATATACATTCTCTCTGCTCGTCAGTAGGTGAGTGAGTGATCATACATCATTAATAGCGGTTCACTTCTGTGATTTGGTACAATGGCGCCTGTATATCAGCAGTGATATACTCCGTACTGGAGTTAAAATGAACCGTACCCCAGACCACCCTTTTTATGCAGACTCGGTACAGTTCACAGGTGCGCACCCGAGTTTGGAAAACAGTGTTCACATCATCCAAACGAACTAAACTCTGACATCATTCAAGCCCAGATGCGCACCAAAAGTGCTAGTGTGAAAGCACCCTTAGATTCAATAACAGCTGTATTTGTCACACGTGACAGAGAAAGGGACAGACAAAGTACCCGTTTTTGACCTCTGTTATTAATTGTCTGCAGTGTACAGTGCTGATGTTATTGATAGCCATTCAGGGCGGACAGGCAGCCACTGTGATCCTCAGGGACTCAATACTGGAGCAGCCCCTGATAGTAGAGCTGTCATCATCCTCATTCCTGTGAGATTGGGTGGAGAGAAGATCAACCCAGAATACTTAAGCTTTGTCAAGGTGAGGCTTTGGAGAGATCCCCCTTTTGCACAAATACAAACTAGATCATTCAATGACAAAGAGAGAAATATTTGTTAAAGATGTGGTTATTGACTGACAGTACAGTGATCTTAACAGCTCTCTTTTTCTTTTCCCCAGAGCATATTAAGCTTAGAGTACTGTATCGGCATCATTGGAGGAAAGCCTAAGCAGGCCTACTATTTTGTTGGATTTCAAGGTTAGTCTTTTATTCAGAAGTCATTGTGCATATTCTCTAAGAGACAAAGTAAAAGAATGCATGCAAAGAGAAGGCCAGCGCCATCAGAGAAGCTTATTTTATTTTTCCCGAACCTATCAAAAATACTACACCATTCATCATGCGAGGGTATCGCCACTCCATAAGTAGCTTGCATAGATTTAAGAGCTACCCAGAGTAGCCCACTCTCCATCACCTTCAGTAGCCAGTGGAAACCTTCAGTTGGACATGTTGGTAGTCAATATTTACCCATTTACATTTTAGCAATTTGAAATGCACTCTGCGATGATGTCTAAATGACAAGCAATACATTCTCCCTGCCAGGTCCGGCCCGTCGTCTACATTCATCATATGCAAATGACCTAATATAATTGCGTGTTTGTAAAAGTAATTTCTCCACACCAAAATTAAATGACAGCCCCCTTTGCAGGCATAAAGAATGTGCTTGTACAACCGGATTCGATTATGCAGCGTTTAATCCATTCGAGTTTAGGAAGGACCAAAAAAAAAAAAAATTCTCGCATTTGATTGTTTGAAGCCCAACTGAGGTGGGTGACTTTGAGCTGCTCTGCATAGAAATTGGGCAAGGATAGGCATTATAATAATCACTGTGTTTTTTGAATAACTTGTCTTTTGTTTTGTCCTTGCAGATGACAGCTTGATTTACATGGATCCTCATTACTGTCAGTCTTTTGTGGATGTCAGCACAAGCGATTTCCCTCTGCAGGTAATGTGGAATTACAAAAAGCTGACCGCCGCACAGTGATGTGAATTTAATAGTTTCTGTACTTAAGGGTATGAATCTGAAAGTAGACCTCCACACTCAATTACAGAACACTAGAGATTTACACATTGTTCTGTACTTTGTATCAGCTCCAACATTTTATATAGCTCCAACGATTTTATATTTCAGCATCATAACTTATTTTTACGCTTTTTGTGTGCTGTAGAAAGTGGTCTGGCGAAAGACAGAAATATTGGGCCATACTTTTTGCTCAGCTGTCTAAGCCTTTCAGATCGCAGGCAGAATTCAACATTTGTCAAAAAACGTGTCAAAAAGTAAAATCTTTTATTTCTGCAATCTGATTTTTTTCACATGAACACGCATCGATCATTTGGAACTGCACTGGACTGAACGGTTTAACACGCCTATTGCACTGTAGATAGATATTACAGACGAAAATGTATAATTCTTTAGCTGTGCATATGGATCACTGTGATTTCACAAACATGAAATCTGGCTTCTTTTGACTCATTTTAATGGATATTTCATCTTTTCTTTTTCTTCTTCTTTAAAGTCTTTTCATTGCCCATCACCAAAGAAAATGCCTTTCAGTAAAATGGACCCGAGCTGTACGATTGGATTCTACTCAAAAAACCTCGAACACTATGAAAGAATTGGCAACGAACTGTCAAAGGTGGGTAAACCTTTCAAAACCCTTTTTTTTTTTTTTTTTTTTTTTTTTAATTGAAGTATAGCAGAAATGTTGTTCCATATTTTTTTTGATGATTAATGGCATGTTAATTTTCATTTTTAAATGTTATTGTTAAATATAATGCCTAAATTCATAACCTGTCCAAAAATGTCCCTTTTAAGCTGTAAAAAGGCAGCTATTTAAATTTCCGTCAGCAGGTGGCAGCATTTAACTAGGTAATTGGAAACTGTGGGACTACTGGCACTGTGACCAGCAGAGACTACTGTTAGGGGCAAATGTTGCATCTTATCTTATCAATTTTAGGTTGATAAAAATTCTTTGTTAATTTGCCAGATATTGGAGCCTTCATCGAAAGAGAAGTACCCTGCATTCACCTTTATGACAGGACACGGGAAGGATTATGAACTTTCGATTGCTGGAGAAAAGCGAGAATGGCCTTTCATCAGGAACACAAGAATAGCAGGGACAACATCGGGAGACTTTGTGCTGCTCTGAGGGAACCCTTCAAGCCTCTAACCCAGAGCCAAGTGATACACCACAAATCAGGGCTGGATCAGTCTGTATTTATATACAACACTGTGGGTCTAAACTATAGGACCCTGTGCTACACTGTCCTCATGTCATTTCAGAAAAAGCCATTTATAAAAAAAAAATTTCTGCAAGCAGAGCATTCATTAGCTTCAGAGAGTTGACCACTTAACTGAACCCATACTGATGTCAATACTTCTGTCAGTATGTGCTTGAAAGCAAAGTTTGATGGTGGATATAGTCTGGAGTGTTTCATGAACATAGGCCATCCACATTTGTTTTGATTGCAATTTTATTTAATAGCTAAACCTGTAAACATTTCAGTGTAATATAAATGCAATTGACGTGGTTAATACATGTTTTTTTTTTTTTTTTTAACAAGAATGAATTTTTATTTTTTTTTCCTCAAATAGAATCATGTTACTTTTCTCACATTTCTTAAAACAATGAATCAAAACACCTAGTCTACTTTTTTGAACGATATACATTATATGGTGATTTAACTTCACAAATCTTATGTTTTATGTTGACATGTTTTATGTTATGTTAACTGGAAGGATAATGTGCCTTTACAAGTGAGTAGAGAACACTGTTAGATATAACTAAATATAGTGGTAGCTAGATTAAAAAAAAAAAGCCCTGTCTGCTGCCAGCTTTTTTTAGAAATATTAAAGTCATAGTGCATTGATATGCACTGAAACTGTGCTTAATATAAGATTAATTAATGTCAATTAACAACAATACAGTAGTATAATGTCAATATGAAAAACGTAATTTCAGAGCTACAAAGATCTTGTTAGTCTTTGGGAGTTCACTGTGTTATTTAAGCAGTATGAATCAAGGAGTAATTTATTATTAAATGATGCCTTATTTATATAACCTCAAGTTTATTTTCTTGGTGATATATTGTTTTAACAAACTTGTCAACATGTACTGCCATAAATAAACTTTCTTTTCAAAGAAACACTTTTGAACCAAAGCAATTGGCATTGAACAGAACTGTAACACTAGCTCTAACACAGTATTGACATTTTGTAGGTGAGTCATATATTTTTTTTTCTTTTATTTATTCAAAACGTATTAATTCCACCATTTGTCAGTTTTAAGGGTTTTGTAAATTACTACAATGTATTTCAACACCATACTTTAATTGCCAAAATCATTTTGCACACTGAACATTTCAGTTTTATAATTGTTGATTTCAAAAATGAAAAATAAATCTAATATGGTCAAATAATCAAAAAGTGTTTCTACTCATTAAGTAGTTCGTCTTATGTTCTGTACTGAACATCAACTTTGTTATTGAGCTATTTTCAATCTATTAACTCATCTTCCCAGCAAACACTGCAAATGAAAATGACTCGCACTTGCTAACTCCTTTTCATAACCCATTCAGCCAAATGGAACAAATCTGTATCTGGTGATTACGCCATTTTCCAGGGGAAAGAAAATATCCTTGTGCTGATCTCAATGTTGCCATGGTTAATTCCTCTGTTTCTGTTCCGTTTGAGCAATGCTTGTGCTATTTTCATGTTAAATACAAATTCTTATATTAATAAGGTCATGGCCCATAGGGGAACAAGTTGTCCTTCTGTGGGACCAAGCAGAATAAGTCACTGCCTGTCTCACCACTACATGTTGTGAAGACAGAAGCAGCGAAGCACAATAACCCCATCGTCTCAGTGTCTGTGATCAGTAAATTCATATTGGGCTGTATTTAGGAAACAAGGCTTGGAGGAAAGCAGAAAAAAAGGAAGTTTGGGACATTAGGGGTGAGGCAACATGCCATCCTTTCCATCAGTGTTACATGAAAGGGGGCTTGTGCTGGGAGGCATAGCTGCTTTGAGAAGACTTTGTGTGCTAGCCGTATTTATGATGCTGCCTGTATGAATATTTGATTAATGAATCATTCTCTCCTGAGGGGGGAATGTTGTATCCCAGCAGCGGCTACAGAACCATACCAGACCTCACTGCTCTGTTATAGCACAGCTGCCAATAGAGGCATTGATTCCGGCAGATTCCTTAAAATCTAATCTGCTCCGGCGAGCGAATTCCACAGATGAAAGAAGCGGAATAGAGGCTTCGTTTTGCAGGCAATTTGGATTGAATAAAGTTTTCTCTCTTCTCTCTCTTTTTGATATGCA
>NC_067225.1:20304454-20341954 GCF_019924925.1 Ctenopharyngodon idella | reverse complement strand
CAGAGCTGGCGGGAGCAAAGGCTTGAAAGCAGTGGATATTGCCTGCTGTTGAGCCTGTCGAGTCAGCTATGTGTGCTTCACTGTTGAGATGGAGGCTTTGGAGGGGGTTGGAGAGGAGTATCGCTAATGCACACACAGACATTCATTCCAATGAGAGGAGACACTTTACACCACAGAGAAGCACAACATCTGTCTCACAGACAAGCTTTTGTCATCCAGTGTATCTTTACAGTCATAAAAACATATCCAAGGTGTGCATTTTAGTCCAAGTTAGGAGTGAAATTCTTTTCCCAGAAGTACAGATGAAATCACGTTGCTTGTCTCATTATCTCAGGCTCCATAAGGAAACAAGACACTGTAAAAGTCTCCCATTAATTAACAGGGAAATGACCATAATTGCAACAGTGAATAAACTTAATCACTGTCTGCAAAATGTCCACTTGATGTCACAATGAAACCTTTGCAATAAAGGGAAAACAGAGAGAGATAATGATATATTGTTCTTTTAGCCTATAAAGTGCTATGGGTGATTGTAAACATAAACATTTGAGATGCTAAAATGTTCACTCGATCACTTCAGCCACTGTGTATATCAGTTTGCAGCACCTATAGAGCAGTTGGTTCTCAACCAGGGGCCTGGGGCCCACTAAGGGTCCACAAGCATTAAATAAGAAAAAAAAAAGCATTAAAAAAAAGTTAAAACAACTACTGTAAATATATTCCTTATTTTAATTCACCCCTTAATGGCACGCTATGTAAATTTTCACCACTAGAGGTTGCTTATTCAAAACAAAGGCGTAGCTTGATGATGCCTTGAATTCGCGGAATCATGGGAGATGTTGTCTTCATGTCTACAGCCAGTTGAAAAGAATCGGGCAGAAATCACGTTCATGGATTATTAACTTTACTGTAGTATGTACTGTAGTAAATATATAACACTGTATGCCGCAGTTGCTGTTTTCGCTTCTTCCGGTCAAGCGTATGTGGGGTAAAGCAGTGCTGTTTTATCATAGTAGATACATTTGTGTGTTGAAAGTTGTTATAGTGCTACTCTGCGTTCGCTCGGCGGCTACTATGAGACACTTGTTGCACACTGCAGTAAGCTAGATCGATATTAGACATGGTAAAACATGGTACTTGCTGTAAATCAAGAAAACAAGATTTAAACAATAAAACCTACTGTGTTGAGCTATATAACATGATTAGTTTTCTGTCAATGAATGTATCCATCCAAACAGTTGCTCACCTGTCTAATATATTAAATATATTAATAACATAATATATTAAAGCGTCTTTGGTGTTTCCATGGTTTCTACAAAATAAAACCGGGAACCAAGGGTAACACGGATATGATGTTATTGATAGGCGACGCACAGGCACAGTCCGTGTCCTGGTTATAATTTCTTATTTCTCTAGATTTAAACATTCTTGGAAACATTTGGGATAATGTAAGTACACAAGTCAACAAAATCTATAATATTGTTCTAGTGGTTTTTTGGATATTTTAATCCAAAAATCTTACACATTGTGCCTTTAACCTTTTTTTTTTTTTTTTGTTTTGAAGAATCAAGGTTCCTAGATACTGTTAATTTTTAAAAGCTGGGTTTCTAGACTTGAAAAGTCATGTAAATTAATAAAATCTTTCAACTCCATGGACATTTTTATGACACAATTTTCAACTTATGTCAAACTAAATATTTCATGTAGTAAAAATTGTGCGCAAAAATGTATTTTTAAATCTTTATTCTTAATCCAGTAAATCATGAACAACTGGAAAAATCATGGGGGCTATGAATATTGTTGAGGACAATGGGGGCCCGGAGTTTGATAAGCACTGCAATAGAGCAACTATTAAACTTTCTTTACATGTCAGAGTCAATGTCTTAGTCTTTCTTTATAGAATGGCAATTTATTAATAAATTTTGAATTTGCTTAATATTTTAATTAAAATGCTAATAAATTGCTAATAGTCAGACATAGACACGTATATAGATATCAGAGCCGTTGAAAAACAGAGTTGCGACACTCCCATAGACCTCCATAGGAACTTTGGAATGCGGAAGTAACGCGTGTCGTGGAGCAGCCGATAGTTCCAAACACTGATAGTTCCAGCACTGAACCCCATTCATTTTCAGTGACTCTGAAGTTTGCTCGCTGGTAAGTTGATGAAATTACTGCATTTTTTGACATTTGAACGCATTACCTGACCTCATGAATCTAGTCAATAGTTGTATTTTATGTAACCAGCTTTAGTTAATGTTTATTGGAAGATAATAACGTTTGTTAGACTCTAATTGCAGCTAGCTTAAGTGACCAACACTTCACTAACTTTAGCTACCATAACCTGAAGTCAGTTGGGCTACATTCCTACGTACCTTTACAAGTTCGTTGTCAAACAACGTTTATCTTCGGTTATTAGATTTGTTGTTAATGTTAGCAACACTTAGTTGCCAGTTCATTAAAGTACCAGAGAATAACACCGTAAGAAGGCTGCATACACTTAGTGGCCACTATATTAGGAACACCTTTACAATCTAATGTAATTCAATACAACAGCTCTGCCAGGAATTCTACTTTAATGTGTATAATCAGCCAGAAATGTGTAAATTCAATACTGAGGTAATAGTTAAAGGTGATGTTGCTCTACATTGTGTTCAGATGGGTTTCTTATTTACACACATGAGGTGGCCAGAATATTAAACACATCTGGATATGAAGCAACAAAACACCCCCACAAACTATGACCTCAATGCTAAATCACCATTAAATTTACACCTCTATGACAGCATAAAAAAAAATTATCTTTTCCCTTATTTGCATAACTTCTTGGATTAGCTAAATAATCACCCAGCTTCTTCCATAATGTTATTGTGTGGAAGAATAAATTGAATAACAATAGTGGTTTGTATATAGTTTTTTTTTTTTTTCTCATTTAATTTCAAAATCTGTACTAAAGTACAGAGCCAAAATAACAGAAATCATGACAAATGTCCAAATAGTTATGGACCTAACTGTAGGTGTGTGCTCTCACTTCTGTAATGTCAACCTCATGAAAATGTTTGGGAAAAGTGTATTTAATCTGTCCTTCAATGTATTAACCTTAATACTGTTTCCTCTTTCTTTACAACTCCCAGGTCTGTCCAGCAGCAACAGGCTTGACTCAACTCCAGACCCGGTCTCCTCTGGGCTCTGACACAGGCTGTTTCCACCTGAAGTTAACATGCATTTTGGTCGATCGGATCATAAGTGGACGACGGAGACACATACATGTTTACACCTGGTGTTTTAATCCATCTGTTTTGTCCTCTTTCAACCACTTCTGTCCTGATTTCTTTGAGGGGGTGGGTAAATGTATGGGTTTTTACAGATCTTTCAATCTAATGGACAAAATAAGCTTAAGCAGTTTACATATGAACGCACCCAGAGATGACAGGAAAACATATTGAGAGCATCAGTGTTCGCTTCTGCTCTGACAGCCGTGAGACCAGCCGAATGCTGTGAGTGTGTGTTAGAAATCAGTAATGGTGAGAGAACATTGTGCTTGGTACGTTTTTCATCTTTGAACCAAACTTTGGTCTTCAGCCAACAAAGTTTAAATCCTGTCTGACTCGAGTGCTTCCCATAATGTTTACACATTAGGTCAGTAGATGGAGAGTAGAGTAAACATGAGCGTTTACACTACGAAAGCAGTCCGGTCGAATGCATTTGAGTCTACTTCTGGAAGTGGTCGAAAGTGGATAAACTTAAACTGTTTTAGACCCTGTTTACACCTGTATTTAATGTTGTCCACTTGTGATCCGATCAGCCAAAACGCATCTTAATACCAGGTGGAAACAGGCCCACAGTCTGCTTCTGGCAGTGGAATGCTCTCACCCAAAAATTCAAGTATATAGCATTACTATAGTGTGGAGTTTGAATGCTTTTGTTATCAATGTATGGATAAGCATTTGACTGATTCTCGATTCACCAGCAGGTCTCCAGATCATCCTACAGCTGCGCTGGAAGAATGTAATGGATATTGTGAACACTTATATTCCTTTTCTGGCCTGCTTTCTGCCATCTTTCTCTCCCTGTAGGAAGTCAAATGAGTTTCTTTGAAGACAGAACATTCAAGGAAAACTTACCTACCCTCTCCCTGGATATAATATATAATTAAATGTTTTGTTGAATGCAATTGTTTGCCTTGTATATTTTTCACTGTTGACCAAACTTCTTTCTTGACTTAAACTGAGCAGCTTCATTCATTGATATTCACTTGTTGTGCATGTTCATTTGAATGTATCTTAACATAACACAACATTAGGATGTTAGTAATTATGACCTTAGAAGCACGAGAAAAATATATACAGTACATGCGGTAAATGTATACCTTATGGGAGCAGCCCCACTTCCCTCTAAAATTAAACAAAAAATTAATTCAATTCAAAGGGCTTTATTTGCATGAGATATAAAACATACATACAAATGGTTTAGCCTATAGGGAAGGTCAGGATGAAGGGGTACATTAGCCATACTGAAATGAATCCAGTTAACAGAAATGTTAATGTTATGGATCGTATTTAGGAACATTGTTAATTCACTAAGTAACCATCTCTCCAGTTACCTTTACATTTTAACAGACCACACTGTTAACGATAATGCCGTCTCTCTATCACTCTCCAGATACAATACGCTACTGTAAGTGTACACAATGTAGTAATCAATTTTATTCAATATTTAATCAATATTATGCGTTAATATTTACCGAAAAAAAAAATGCTACAAATACAAGTAGTTGCTGTATTTTACGTTATGGGAGCAGCCCCTCTTCCCTTCAAAATTAAACACAAAAACTGATTAATGCTGTGTTTCCGCCACTCCCCAGGAAAAAAAGGCTATTACATGTATGTAATGTAAGTGTCAACGTAATAATCAATGTATATTATGCGTCAATATTTACCGATAATTGCTGCAAATATAGCTACAGCTGTCTGTCCCGCTTAAAACCCTTCAAACTGGTTGACAGCGCGGATTTGTTTGGAACTATTGAGAGCTACACGAACCACGTGACAGCGTGGCGGCGAGATCAAAGAGTGTCGCAACTCTCATATTTAACGGCTCTGATAGATATACAGTAGGCCTATATATACATGTAGAAGCCACATTCAATTGCTCTAGACATGGCGATGCATCCGTCATCTTGGAACGATGCTGTTCATCACTCACACTAACAAATCAATACATTTTCATCGAAAATGTCACAGCACTGTGTAGCCTATGACTGTATAAAAATTCCAGATGAAATAGGATAAACCAGGGGGGTCCAAACTTGCCTCAACACTCTTGCATGTAAGTTTCTTTCTAGTAAGACCTTGATTAGCTAGTTCAGGTGTGTTTAATTGGGGTTGGAGTTAACTTTGCAGGACAGTGGCCCTCCAGGAGCAGGATTGGTGGGATAAACTTTCAGAGGTGAGAAAGAATGAGCTGGTTTGGGTTTTTATTTCAATATCCTTATGCAGAAACATCACATAAATGATAAATGCTATGAAAATCATCTGCTAATGTCTATTGCATATCTATAGATATTCATACAAATGGATGGATGGATGATTCAGCTACTGCGGGTGCCATCTTCTGGCGAGACGTGGGAATTCATTTGGTGTGACCGGCACAGTACGTTATGGGTATTCTCTAGCCGTTGAGTGTACATCGGTTGTACTCTCGTTATTGCTGTGAATTATGGGATTGAATGCGTGCACTCGATAACGTCCACTATGGTTTCGGACACCATGGCTGTTCCAAAAGGGTATGCGGGGCGATTTCGGAAACACACAGTGTTTTTAACAAATGGGTTGATGATTTAAAATGGCTTGCTCATAATACACAAAAACACTGTCGCTTGTCGCCACCTACTGGTGTAACGATGCAACTTGTAGAAAGGGTCACGGAGAAATCTCCAATAATACACAGACTGACATCTGCTAGACTAAATATCAGCAAACTTGGAACATTGCTTGAACAATCAAATCCGGGGACCGGAAGAAACTGTTGTAGCCTATATAAACAAGAAAAAAGTGCTACATTATAAACATAGTCAACCGACTGTATGCAATATAAGAGCCTTGGGTTATTGTTGACAACGAAGTAACATTAACAAACTTTATTTGTATTTTTTTAATCTGAATGTAAATACAGGACAGACACATTCTGTTAAATGCAAAATACCCTTTACTTATTCACAAAAGGTCCTAAAATAGCATCCTACATCGAAAAGAAAAAAAAAGCCAAAAAACATTTATCTATTAATGATCCATTAATCTGTGCTGCTGAAATATTGGCCTTCTCAACACATATACCTATATACTAAAAAAGGCCATTTAAAATGATTCAGTGGCCCTGTGTGGGGGCATTAATTTTCTGTACTAAAAATATATTTTTAAAGCAGGTCTCCGTCCCTACTTTTTCTTGTGTGCGATGCATAATGGATTTCCATCTAATCCATTATAGCTGTGGCTCCTTGCCTCACCAAGGTTTTGTCTTTTTTAAATGAAGTTTTAATAAAGCACGACCGAGGGTGTCCAAGGTCAATTATAATCTTCCTTTCCCCAGGTACAGATACTTGTGCTTAGTTAAGCATAATATCTGTCAGTCATAGACCAGTAATCCATAATGTCTGAGGAGGCAAGCGAAGGCTGAAGCGATCTAACAGAAATGTTTTTGCGTGTCAGTGCATGCATACTAGTGTGTGTGTGTGTGTGTGTGTGTACGCTGTTGACTATTTTTCCCTTTGATTGGCATGTAAGGTCGACATTTCCTGTTAACAAGTGGACAAAGAGGCTCACTTCATCCCCATCATTTACAGTGCTTGTCAGCATTGGGGAATATATCTCTATGCATCATGAATAGCTTGAGAGTCAAGACAGAAAATGGGCGAGAGATATTAATTCAATATTGTGGCAGAAAGGGGCTATGTGATACTGTGGTCCGGTCCCCTCTGTGAGAAATATGTGATTTTGTACTATTTTATTATTTACCTATTACCATCTGCATTAAATTAGCCTATTAGCTCCTAAACACTATCTACTATTTGGCTAATGCTAAAGGCTAATTAAAGCTTTAGTAACAACACTGAAAACAAACCTTTTTCTTCGATTTTTTGGCAAATTCATGATTAAATTTATTACCTTTATTATCTTAACCTCCTAAATACTATCTACTATATATAGGCTAAAGCTAAAGGCTAATTTAGGTTAACGCTAAAGTTGCTATCAGAGACAATTGAACATTAAAAACATTCATTTTTCTTCAATTAGGCACCAGTTAGTTGGCATAGAAGCTTTTATTTACAGCCATATTTATTCATAGGTTCTTTTCAAATTCAAAACAAGCATGTTTAAGTAATAATACGCCTATATATGTGCAAGTATAAACAATAATCTTATCATTTAGGACCCCCATCCTCACCAAAAATCCCTCTGCCTCTTTCTCTCCCCTCTCTTCACTCCCAGCTATGTACAGATGGGTCTTTGACAGGTCTACAGCTGTTCCCCTAATTGTTCATTAAGTGTTCTATTGATTCCCTGATTCGCAGTACATGTGTGTTTCAGACTGGCTCTGGTCTGAAGAGGCAGACCCACACATCCAGCCCCTGAGATGACAGAACCGGCTCAAGCCGAAAATGCAAGCTGTCACTTTCGATCCAGCCTGTTCCCCTCTGAGGACGCATCCAGGATTGCCTCTGATCACCTGCTAGCTTTTTATTAGCTAAACTTTTAGCATCAATCAATTAAAGTGGGGGCAGAAGCATGAAAAAATATTTAATTCCTTGTTAGGCCAGCTCGTGCCTCAGATTGCACCTGGCTGTTGAGAGAGGCTTTACGTGAGTGTTATCGGTGCAGGGAATCAGTTACGATTACATGGAGTTTACGTGGAGCGTCCGGGGAGGGCTAAAGCAAGATGGCGTACGGCTTGCATGTAGAGGACGAAGAGAGAGAGAGAGGCTCTTACCCATCCCCGCCGTCGACTCGAGGCAATTTTTAAAGAGATAAGATCATCTCCAATTGTGGATTGTGGCAGTCAAGCTGGTCTCTCCTCGGGCTGATCCAGATTTAATCTCCAGACAGGGCAGATCAGAAACACGGACGCCCTCACACGCTGACCATAAATCTCCTGCCTAACAAATAGACCCTGATAAAACTGTAAAAGTTATTTAAATTCTCCTAATGGACAGATTTATCCATCCTGGTGCTCTCGGCGTGCCGTGCTCAGTCAATGCTCTGCGCAGCCTCTTTGACAAAGTCATCCTTTCCTATTTCATCTTCGCAGATAAAAGGAACAGGTGAACAAGATTAAAAACAGACACACACTCTGGGGAAAAAAAAGGAGATGTATTTTCTTATAAAGCTGAGAGAAAGGCATAGGACATAACAGTGCTTCATTTTCCCCCACTGGGTATGTAAGAGATAGCAATTGCAAATGTGGTCAAGAATAGAAATGAAAAACATCCTGGACAGACAGCAAGCACTGAGGTTTCAGCCTACAATTTGGCTTTAAGATTGGATGTACTTCGGCTAAGTCAGTTTGTGACTTAGCAGCCTGTGTGTGTCTGTATGTGTGGACAGGACTCTAATGCCACTGAGGGACTGATAATGTTCTCTGTAAAACACAATCACTCACCCCCACCTCCTCTTTAGGTAAGTCTCCAGGACCCCAATCAATACTACACACCCTGGTGACTTATCATCTTGTTCTGTGCGACATAACCACACCTGTTTTGTAATAATGGATTACCAGTGGGATGGTGGTAATCCAGTGGTTAAGGAACTAGGATCATAACACAAACATGAATGGTTTGCTCCAGAGAAGAGACAACCTTAAGCACTTTGTTTCTGTCAGAATCATAAAGCTTACAGCTAAATGAAAATAAAAAGAAACCTTTTGAAAATGTATTATTATTAATATTATTAATTGATCAAAATTATTAGAGTGGGCTAGTTCAGCTTTATAGGGATAGTTTACCCCCAAAAATTGATATTATGTTGTTTTTTATTCACCCTCATATTTTTCCAAAGCTGTATGACTTTATTTCTTCAATAAAACACAAAAGGAGATATTTAGAAGAATGTCTAAGCTGTTTTTTTGGCAAAAGCAGATAATTCCACATTTCATGTTTCAGAGTTAAACCAAACTAAGTCATTCCTTTGTAATTGCATTTAAAACACACTCAAATGCACGCACACTCACACACTAACAAATGGGCACACACACACATACACACACACACAGAGACGCACACACGCATGCACACAAGGTTTCAGCATGTAAGACATGTATGATGTACATTGCAGGAGTCGAAATTATAAATCCTCGATCACTTTTAGTCAGCTTTGACGAAGCTCCCCTCAGCTAGCGCATTTTTTTGAAGTGACTATAAGCCTTGTCACCTGACCTGAATACTATGCGTTGATTCGCTAAAACGACTTATCAGTTTCTGTACACAAACAACAAGGGCGCTTGTCGGTTTCTGCTGTAAAACATAAACTCGCGATGCCTTGACAGTGGACAATACCGGCTTTTTTGACAAAATGTATTTAGGGTTCACAACGGGCTATATGTGGAGAATAACGCACAGCAGTCAGTTCATTTTTTTAAGCGTGGCGTTTATTGGTTTTTGCAAATGAACTCATTAGATTTTTTTTTATTTTTAGTTTTAATGTTCATTTTAGTTTAAGTTTTAGTCATTTTGTTATAGTATGTAAATTTTATTTATAAAGCACATTTAAACATAGCAAAGCTATCCAAAGTGCTGAACAGAGTAAGGAAATAAAATAAAAAATAAAATAAAATAAAACAGAGTAAAACCAAACAAAACAGACAATAAACAGAAGTATAATAATATTAAAATATTAAAATGCCAGGGAGTAGAGATGCGTTTTCAATTTTGATTTAAAAATGGTAATCGAAGGTGCAAGGCGGATGTCCAAAGGCAACTGGTTCCATAGACAGGGGGCGGCAACGGAAAAAGCTCTATCTCCTTTAGTTTTCAGATGGGAGCGAGGAATAGATAATAGAGCCCTGTCTGAAGATCTTAAAAGTCTGGAGGATGACAGAGGTGTAAGAAGATCTTTAAGATAAAATGGGGCTTGATCATTAAGAGCATTAAAAACAAACAACAGAATTTTAAACTTAATTCTAAAATGTATGACTTTATTTCTTTATGTGCTTTTGTCATTTTTTTAAAAATTCTATTTAGCTTTATTTTTATTTCAAGTAAATGTACTACTTCGACTTATTTTATTAAGTTGACACGACAATGTCAAATTTAAATTTAAGTTTAAGTTTTTCATCTAATATTTATATTTTGTTATTAATTTTTAAGCTTTATTTAAATTAACGAAAATGATTTTTAACAGTTGTAGTCAGCAATATCAACACTGTCACTTTCATTTCAGCGTGAGTAAATGATGACAGAATTTTAATTCTGGTGTGAACTATTCCTTTAAGAAAGTAACACTACTAAATGCTTATCACATAAATTATGAAAAGCACAGTATAGGCCTGGCAATTGTTATTTGGACCATAGATAGTACATCCAAAACGATTTAAGCCTGGGAATAATGATTTGTGTGTTTTTCCTCTTCCTAACTTTGATCAGTACAGCAGAGTTTTATTTTCTCTCAGTGCTGAAGGCCGTGACCTTTAGGTTGCTAACTGCAGCACCCTAAGCTGACCACACTCTCTCACACACACACACACACACACACACACACACACATACAGAATGATAGGTGGTCATGAACCATTGCTCTATGGCCTTGCTTGCCTTTGCAGTTTTGTGGCAATACTTACAAGGCCTTTTGATTCTTAACTCTTCCTTGCCAGCTGTTATAAACTGCTCCACAAATTACAAAGAAAAGAAAAATGAAAGGTTGGCACATTTTTTTTTTCCGATATTATCCTTACATTTCCACACGGGCTGACTTTTGGTTCTGTTTCCTTCACAGTATGTACAGTAATATTGTGATATAGTGTGTAAACAGATTACCAATCAGATAATATTAACCAACCGCATATTAGTAAGAAATACAATGAAAAATTGCATTAAATTATGCTAAACAATGCACAAATGTAAATATGTAATCATCTAATAAAATAAAACAATTTTTTTTCAAAAGGTTAATACTTGAAACAATATTATATTACATTACAATATTATATTATACTATATTATTATATTGTATTATATTATATTATATACATGACTCAAGTATATTATGATACAGAGTACAGTGACACTGCAGCCCATGTTGCGCAAATAACAATGAATTAATAACAACAGAAATAACAATTAATTAGAATTAAATGCATGTTTGTGAGCAAGAAAAATTTCTCGCTTTTCATGACATGAAACACGCTATTATACAAAAACGATGTGGTTCAGCAGAACGTAATCATCATTGCAAACTATCTAAAAAATTCACATTCAGCACTGAGGTCCAATGAGGTGGAAGTGTTGCCCCGTTAGCCTTTTTATCAAGACTAACAACATAATGTGCTCGTTCCACTCTCTCTGTCCTTAGTTTCCTCTATCGCTCTCTCTGTACATTCAGCATCCCCAGGCTAACCCGGGCTGTAGTTAAGAAAATACTCTCATTTCTACCCAACGCTTGCACCCACGCACACACAAACACAACCTCTCTAATGCTGAGTACATAGGCTGATTGGAGCTGATCTTAAAGAGAGCACTCCAAGCCACTGTTTACCAACATTTCAGTTTCTATGGCTCATCTATCAGAGACTGGAATAAAAGAGCGGTCAGAGGGGTGTTGGACTTGTCTTTAACCTTGATGATGTTTCCAGTGAGGCCGCATAATGGGCCTCTAATTGCTTTCGTGGAGAGGGGGACGTGTTGACATTTCCTTTTGTGCTGGCAAGAGGCTGCGGCTCGAACCATTATGCTAATCCAACCATTATATATCCAAGGCTATTTATGGGCCTGACACAAGTGATGTTGCAGGTAAAGGGCTGTGAAATGGTCTGTAAACAGAAGGAATTGATTCCTGGGCTCTGGCAATGGTCACAGCCTCTGAGCAGAGAAAGACTTGCCATCTTCACACTCGTCCGAGCCCTGAAATTGCCACAGACGGCTTCAGCAGGCCTGTCTGTTGTTTGGCATAAAAACAGGAAATGTGAGATCAGATCCGCAGACTGTGTGTGGAAAACAGACACATTCGAAACAGACTGACACATCCGCAGGTGCTTAAACTCTGTGCATGTATATAATGAGTGCGCTGTGTTTAGGAACTTCAACTCTAGTTTGAATTCAAATTACATAATTAAAAGAAAGAAAAGAGGTGCAGTTTATGTTGTTGTAATATTCTGCTGTCTTGCCATTACAAAGTATAATGAAATGATTTCATTAAATTTCATTTTTATGACCAGCTTGTAACAAACCCTGTGAATTTCAAATTCATTTAGCCCAGTTTCTGTTCACTGCCCTGAGAAGATAGTAAAACCTCCCCATTGTTGATAGAAGAACTGTACTGAATTATGCTGTCTGCTAACCTCTATCAATATTTCTGCAGGTTTTTATCTCTAAATGTATTTTTATGTACTTTATATTTTTATATAATAAGAATTATATATCATACAATGGTCACAATCTTCTTACTTGTCTCACGTTTTTTATGCTGAATAAGAAAAGCTATGTAAAAAAAAATTCTAATATATCTAAACAATAAGGCTTTTGTTGATGTATTTGTTTTATCCATGCACATGATTTTGTCTTTTGAATTTGTGACACCAACAACTGCAATAATATTATAGTATTTTAGTATTTCTATATTATATTATTTATTTAAATTATATTATATTAGAGATTAGTGATTATCTTATTATATAATAAAACAAATATATAAGCAATGTCACACTTGTAGCCGTGCGATATGGCTATATATCAGCACGGCTGTGATTCGGTTGTAGGTAATCACAGCGTGCTGATATACAGCCATATTGCACAGCTAAGAGTGTGATATTGCATTTTTACAACAGTTTGACGACACAAGTGAGTAAATAAATAAAAAACAACAACGGAGTGTCTTTAACCCTCTTTTGTGCAGAACTACTTCCTTCCGTCACAGATTCAAATCTCAAGTTGACAGTTTAACAGTTGAGCCCAAGCCCCCGTTACTAATTCTAAAATGTCACTTTAGAACTAGTAACGAAGGAACATTGAGTCATTGTATTATGTAGAGTATTATGATATTATGAGAGAGAGATCGACTAAACGAGCGTATTATCAGCATCTGATATAGCATCCATTCTTAAGGTCGATGTCCATAATATTATATCCATTATAAAAATCAGTTTGAATGTACACTGAGGAAAGTGATATCTTTGTCTTTGTCCTTTTAAACGTCAAGGGATTTCCCATGACAGGCAGGTAGGACATTGCATCATTGCACTCAGACTGAATGCAATGATTGGACAAACATTTTTTGGTCTTGTGACTTCCACAGAAGATATATGTACATGTTTTAATATTTAGACTACTTCTATTATTGATTGCTATCAGGGTGTGAAGAGATTTTCAACCAGTATAACAAAAAGTGTTTATTAAAAAATGCCTACCCTCCCTTTAACAAATGGAACCTTATTGTGTTAAGTGTTACCATTAATTATTATGTACTGTATGCAAGTGCATTATGCACTAAATATAAATTGTTATGCTTATATAGAGATTTGTATTTTTGGTAAGAAAGACTATGGTTAACTTGAGTGATATTTGAGAGACTGACAGTACACCCAAATGGAATCCAGCACCTTATTTAACATAACTGTCAAAAATAGGGTGTCTGCCTTAATTACCTCGATCTATATGTGCTAAAATAATAAATCTGCTGGATTAATCTAGCCAAAGCTCCAGCATTTCCCTGGTAAGATAGAATTTTAATAAGAACTACAAGGCTAATAAAAGATAGCGCTGTCATAATCAATCAGCCAGACCAGTGTCAGCCTCGCACGCACACACACACACACACACACACACACACACACACTCTGCAGGTAAGAACCTGACTTCACACTGAGGCCTCTAAAGAGATACATTATGCTACAAGGGACAATAGAACTATTACAAAGACTCATCGCCTTGAACTATATTAAAATGAAAACTATAATAATATTAAAACCAAAAATCACACACACACACACACACACACACACACACACACACAGGTTTGTTCTGCTATCTTAGTAAGGAAATTCCATAGGCGTAAACCCATAACAGAAAAAAAATCTGCATTTTTACATTTTTAATAAAACATTGTTTAGGATGTATTTAAAGCTATTTTAAATATGAGGACTCATGAAATGTCCTCATATTTCATGTTTACGTCGTAATACCAGTGTAATACCTATGTCATTATACAAATTTGTGTCCTCATAAATCACAAAAATGCGCACACACACACACACACACACACACACACACACACACACACACACAATTAAAGGGAATCAAATTACTATTGCTGGCGAAAGTTACTTTTAAAAGTAATGCTTTACAATATGGCGTTGCTCCCTAAATGGGTTACATTACTTTTGCATTACTTTTTTCACATGGGCTGGCTTGCTTGCTTGTTTTTTATTAACAAAAGAAAAAAAGTTTTATTTTTGGTAAATGTAAAGGCCCTTTCACACCAAAAGTGAAATGAATAAGCCTCAGGCTGAAGAAAATGCAAATTTACGCCTGTACAGGGTGCAGCTCAAACAAACCTCTCAGCTATGTTGCCATTCTGGATTGCAGAAGAATAGGATGCAGGTGAAGAAAGTTCAATACTCTTACTTAAAAAAAAAAAAAAATTAAACAAATGTGATGTCTAACTAAAGTCATTTTTGCTTATTTGTATGGTTGAATTGGATCATCAAAGGTCAGGAGCAAAGACATAGGTCAATAAAGTGATATAATAAAAGATATTTGTGTTATTTAACATTTAATTATTGCAGGTTTGGAATATTTGGGTTGCACTTCATTCTTTTTATTCATTTTGAGGAATACTTAATCTGTTTTTGTGCCAGTGAGATGAATAAATGAATGCTCACATTTAGTCCATCGTGTTTACAAAGTTTACACTTGCGTTACTTATTTGAAAAAGTAACTCAGATATTTTGTTGTAAATTTAAAAGTAATGTGTTACTTGAAAAAAGTACTCTGATTATGTAACTCGTGTTACTTGTAATGCGTTACCCCCAACACTGCAAATTCCTATGCCGTATAACAAATAGTCTATTTTCTATGTCCATCATTCTTGATACCTCCTCAGGTAGAATCTACTACATTTCCACACTGAGATTAACTTCTGAGACCAGCGGCAAACCTGCATTCTCTCTATTCAGTGCTGGCCCCAAAGGGACACAAGACAGATTTGCATCTCTGGTGGTGTCCTCTGCTGCTATCTGCTGTTAATGCATGATCTCTCAACAGCCTCCTCACAGTACTTCTTAGCAAATATAGGCACACACACCCCCAATATGAATATACATAAATATTACAAAACCTAATTTTGCAGTGCTAAGCACAAAGAAACACACTACAAATATTTCTGAAATATTAAACCAGTGAGGATGCACATTTGTTTACTGCTAGAGAGATACACATGAGGTCACGCACAGAGGTCACTGCAGGTATGTGGACTCACCTTTCCCTCGTCCCCTATATGACTGACCCGGTCTCGCTGATTATCTATTATCTTGTTATTGGACATAAATTTTACAAGCTGTTGAGAGTGTGGCAAAATCAATACCTTTTAAATGATGTTTATGTGTGATTAACTGTTAATATCCTCACAAATTATTTAATATAATAAGGTCATTTGTCTTTCACATGGGCTCGGTACCTGGCAAAGAATAATAGAATAATAAATGAGGACACTAGTAAAGAGGAGATTTTCAGATGCTTTTCCCAGCTAGTTTTATCACCCATATCCTCTTTACAGCCACAAAGCAGCACTATGGTTATTTTATGCAAGTAATAAAATTAGCCCGGGATGGAATTAGCAGACTCGGGGCTCTTTATAGGTCAAGCCGGTGGTTTATGAGCCTGTGACTCCCTCACACTATTGTCAAGAGGCTAGTTAGAGGGGTCTTTAAGCATGATTTAATATGTCCATGCCTCGGAAAATAGTTAAATAGCTAATTAAATGGAGGAGTTAATTTACATATTAATTGACCTTCCAGTAATATTTATATTGATACCTATATGAGGAGCCCTTGTCTTCATTGCCTTTCATCATAGTTAGTCTGAGCAAATATGGTGTAACTTTTTTTGTTTAAACTCAAGTTGCTCTTTATCGGTGTCGGAGGCTCGCGCCGAGGCGCTTCACGCAGCTGGCGAGGGGCTTGTGTGGCCCTGCCGCCTTTTGTTGTCAGATAATGGGATGGTGCCATAAACAGCCTTGTGAAACGGTCTCAAGGGTCCTCCAGAGGAGAGCTGCATGGGGAATGAATGAATGGACACTGGCAGAGGGTGGGGACACACTGAGAGGGTTTTCTGGAACACTGCCTGTGTCAAAGCTACTCTTAATTATAACACTGATCGCTAATCAGCCTCTATGTTGAACAGTCCCCTGAGGCATATCATTACCACGGCTTGTCAAGAGTAGGCATAACATTTTAGCTGCACTTATACGCCAAGGTTATCTACTGCCCTCGGTGCTCCAATTTCCCAATGTTTGTTGTTTGTTGCTGTGAAATACACTAATAATAGAAGTGTCTCTTCGGGTTAACTGATCTTACATCAAATGTTCTTTTTTTTCCAGGAATATATCAAGTCTTAAGTTGCAGTAGCGTAATCAGCGGCCGACGCTAGAAACGTTGCACCATGAATGTTAATGTCTTGTGCTAACAATGTCTTGACACTTCTGATTGATACATTGTTTGTGTCCAACTCTTTTCGCTTCTTATATTGTGCGATTGGCAACTGTGTTCTGGGGGTGTATCATTTGTCACCACTTGTCTCTCTTTTGTGTCCACTATTCTACTCAAACAATACACTATCTAAAGGATTAGCATGCTGGCCATATTGGACAATAGAGACTGAATGGATCTCTGAAGCCTGTGTAAACTGAAAACGACAAATGTGGTGACAAATGAAGCTGAAAACTTGGGGTGTCTCGATATTTAGCTGAAAAGATGCTGGTTCTGACTATACAGACAAACAAACATTTGTTCTTTTTTTTTATTCAACATGGATTCAAATTTTACCCTAATTAATTTACACTTATTACACATTACTGGTATCATTGTAAATGTTTAATCAGTTTATTGTTTTTTCCAGCTTCATAATATTTAATCAAAATGTAGTCATTTCATCTGACTTGACCAAACTTTTCCTGAATAATCCTTACAAATAGTCAAATAACTATTTTTATTGCACTGTTTTAGCAAATTCACATTCCCATTTTTAATCCCCATTTTTTCTATTACATTCTTGATAGATAAAATAGGGATTCTTGAAATTTGAGTATTATATTGTTTATCAGCCGATATTAACTATTTTTAATTCATCAGTATACGTTGATATTTGACATATTGCCCAATATTGGATAATTAATTATGCAGGCATTTCCCTTACTTTTATATTTAGATTATCTTTGCCATCATCTAACATTTATTTTATCTATAGCACTGATATTTTAAAAACAATTTTACCATTTAAATATTTTAATATAATACACTGATAATTCAATAACTTTAAATGTAATCTTTAGTGAATCTCAAAATTAATGAATATCCATTTTTCATACTGAACATTAGTTAGAAATACATTGTTAGAAATAAATTCACATATAATTTAAAATGGTTGATTTAAGTTTTTAGGGGCCATTCACACAGAACACATTTTTCCATTCTACTGCACTACTTTTCTATTGTTTTCAATGTAAACACTCGCTAGATGGACGTTTGTTGCGTTCGCGTCTTGTGTCTTTTGCAGCATCTCTTTCATGACATGGCATTCCAAAAAAGCGCCACTCAAGTTAAAAGCCTTAAAAAATGCAAATATAGTGTGGTATAATATAGTGGTAGTACAATATATATAGCATTATTCATCAAAACACTGGCCCTAAGTCTTTTATCTAATTAATTTAGACAACAATATAATTTAATAATTATCGGCTTATTGGTATCAGGCAGAACTGTCAGTGCAGAATATCAGTGCAGTGTATCCCTAATCAAATCAATTCCCGCAATTGTTGTTAAATATCCCATGTCACAGAAAAAAGTTACATCACAGGTGTAAAATTGGTCACAAGCAACAAATAAAACTGACTCGGACAGTCAGGACCAGACAGATCAGAAAGTAGAGGAAGAGATTGGAATGATATCATGATGGCCAGATTCAACCCTGCATTCTTTATTTTTTCTTAGAAACTGTACTTAGATCCAATGTGTATAGGGAATGGCCTACATTATGGATTATCTTAATGACCCTTAAAGTGTGGGAGACTAAACCGATGTTACATCTCCTCTTTCATTAGATCACACTCCTGCTGATCTTTACAAAGGAGAGAAATGTCTGATTCTGCGCCAGCTGCTTCAAACAACCTGCTAAGCACCATGAGCTGAGACACCTCAGCATATACTAAAGAAAGACACTTGTGTATCTTTATATAAAAGCACAGGAAAACATCAGTATCATGTTTAGATGAATAAAATCATTTTGTTCAGCAGTATTTGATGTTAGCACAGTCTTTTAATTCAGTTTAGTGAGCCAAAGTGTAAAGTGCATTGATGGATGTACAGCCGTCTGACAAGACAGCAATTGCTGCAGCAGCTTAGAAATAAATTCACCAGAGCTACTGGGCTTCAGTCCAGCCTTTAGCCCGTGGCAGGTTTGTTATTGCTATAGTGCAGGCTCTTAGCGGCGAGGATGCTAACGGTAGCTATATGGAAGTCAGAGGTTCTGGCTAGGGCAGAGGGAGGGGCAGATGGGGGTTTGCTGAATGTGTCAGCTGCACAGGAACAATAATTGCAGGCCTGGTCACCGGACCGAGCATCCAGCCTTTTTCACTGAATAACTCTATAAAATGGACACCTGCCACGGCGGCCACATGTATCACTGGGGGCCCTTGTGAACGCAGGCCTGCACAATCGCCCGCGAGTCACGGCTAGTTGCCCACTGATATATCAGATGTGAGCTTCCCCGGTGCAGGGTTCAGCACCCCAGCCAAATGTTGGAGTTATTTGTTCTTGTCATTAAACTAAACTTTATTGTGACCCTCTCAGGGTGTTATTGCACTGGTAGCACTTCTTCTGGGCCGGACTTTATCATTCCCACCATCTATGAATCTCCGAGGTTTTGCCACTGCACTTCAGTGAGCAATAATTCCTAGGCGCCCTCACACACTGGAAGGGCAGAAGCAAAGCAGAGCAAAAGGGACAGAACAGATATGACAAGATTTTTTTTCCCCGTTTGCTCGGGTCTTGATTTGCAATTTAATAAAACTTTCAAACTCAAAGCATGGCCTATAGTCAGCCATTTTTCCTCTGCATATGTGTGTCCTTATTCCTTCAGCCTTACTAACATGGTTTGCAAGACACATGTTTATTAAAAAAAGTCTCTGTGCTCATCAGTGGCCATTTAAATGTACATATTAAGAACAGTAATAAATAACACTAAGGGTCATTTAAATACCCACCCTGCTGCAGGAGCTAACACACCACAACCACATAGCATAAAGAACAAATTTATGTCAAGGAGAACATAAAAATATTGGATCTTTGTTGAGCAACGTTTGTATCGCTGACAAAAAGTGTCAGTAGTTCACAGAAACAGATTAGGTGATTTAACACATTTATTCAGTACAATTAATTCCTAAAAAAAAATAAAATTAATGAATGAATAATGGATTTAATTGTGGCTGTTCTCAACTTGACGACGTTCATGGTGGAAGATGCTGAAAAAAAAAAGTGGGGCATTGCTGTAATATGTGTAATATGAAAATATGTCCTTTTGCAAGTGTACATAGACCAACAAATAAAAAAATAAAAATAAAAAAAACTGAGATATTAATTGGGTATGTACATTTTTATATAATGTATATATTCATTTACTACTTTTTGTAATAGACTATGCCACAATTGGGCAGTGCTAAAAAAAATATCTTAATTTGGGAGCTTTTCTCAGCAAATATTGATATATATGCACAATTACTGTAACTTTGATGAACTTGATTAATAAGAAAATGTTATTTAATAAATTGGATTATAATTTTTTATTGATTGACAACCCTAGTAAATATGTTGTAAATGGCGGGAAAAAACTGTAATGAGGAAGGTTAAGGGAGGGCACATTTACCTCCCCAGTATATTGAACCAGTGTACAACACAACCCGATCTCACGGCAATTTGTACGTATTTTACGAGCTGGCTAATTCGTACGAATTTGTACATTTTTTGCTAAATCGTACGTATTTTATGAGTTGATATGAATTTGAAGTTGTACGAACGATCTACCCCTAACCCTGCCCCTAAACCAACCCGTCTCTGGGGTTTAGACAAATCATATGTGACCCTTGACCACAAAACCAAGGGTCAATTTTTTTAAATTGAGATTCATCTGAATAAATAAGCTTTCCACTGATATATGGTTTGTTAGGATAGGACAATATTTGGCCAAGATACAACTATTTGAAAATCTGGAATCTGAGATTGCAAAAAAATCAAAATATTGAGAAAATCACCTTTAAATTTGTCCAAATGAAGTCCTTAGCAATGCATATCCACTCACTAAAATAAATTTTTGATATATTTATGGTCGAAAATTTACAAAATATCTTCATGGAACATGATTTTTACTTAATATCCTAATGATTTTTGGCATAAAAGAAAAATCGATAATTTTGAACCAATGTATTGTTGGCTATTGCTACAAATATACCCGTGCGACTTATGACTGGTTTTGTGGTCCAGGGTCACATATGAATTCATACGAATTAGCCACCTCGTAAGTGAGATAGCACTGTACAACATTATGACTACAAATTTTAATAAAAGAAAGGGAATATATACATTTGTGCCAGTGTAAAATAGGAAAACATACAAGAGATACAGTCTGGCACTGTCTGTTTTTCATGCGAGAGTATTTTCCAAAGGTTCTGGAAAGATACAATGCGGTCATAGAAAATATAAACTGCAGATAAACGAGGTGACATAAAACTGCAGTCCATGTCCTGTCATACTTGGGTGCTTTCCAAGTCAGGAGAGATAGAGAGAGCGATTTAATTTACCAAATATGAATAGCTATCCTATCTTACTCACCTGTGACCTTACAGGGCGAAAAAGACCATATTCAGGCGCAATTAAATAAGGCTGAATGACAAGATCATCATAATCACCCTGTGCTGAATGACGCTACAATGTGACTTCATAGACAGAATCTGACACATTCTGAAAGCCTAAAATGTTTCCTCTTCAGAAATGACATTAGTTATGCTACAATGGTTTATTCGCTTGGTCAGTTTCTCACAGACAGCATTGCTTTGGTAGTTGGCCCTTCTCTTTCCCTGTCACCTCTTTACCAATCAGGTAAAAATGGCAAGTTTTTGCTCTTTAAGATGGCGGGACATAACCTGTCCATGGAACATAAATGTGTCAGGTCTTTTTGTCTAAGATGAACTGAGCCCTGCATGCTTGCCTTCATAAAAAGGTCTTTAAACCCACGTCTAGGTTCCCTTTCCAGGGAAGCATGAGATTAAAGAACAAGGAACTCAGCTTGGTAAATGTAATGGATTGCCAGAGAAAGTTTAAATGCACCATCGGTCTGTGGTAGGGGGAGGAAGAAGGCCATTATGCAAAAGAGAGCCACGGAAGTAATCTGCACCTTGTCTCTCAGGCTCAAAAGACAAAGAACACACAGCCAGACGGCCCTGATTGCTTCTTAAGAAGTCCTCGCATACCGACGCCATGATGGATTCTCATATTTTGACTGTTAATATGTTTGAATGAAAATTATTTCTGCAAGACTTGAGCTCATGCTTAGTGATTACTGTCTACACACATGGAAGCGGAGGTATCAGGAAATGTATTCCCAGATTAAGGCCTGATTGCAGACCGGAATGAGTCCTCCATGGACTGCTTTGCCTGACTCGATGACAATCTGATCCCTGACAAGACTTCTTAGTATCTTCTGTTATTGATGCACTCTACGCAAAAGCCCGCATGGGGATTATGGTTGGCGGAGAGTGTTTAATACATTCTACCGCCGAGATTCTTGAGTGTTTTCATCCACGAGCTGATCAAAATAGAATCACATACATGAGATCTACATGTGTGATAATAATACGGTCAGCGTCAGGCATTTATCAGCTCAGTGAATCGCCGAGAAAGATGAGGGGAGAATGAGCTACCGAGGAGAAGACAGGTGGGAAGGGAGAGAGAGGAAAAACAGATGACTTTTTCATCTAACATATGCACAGATGCAAGGATCTCACACTCTTTTATGCATGTGTTCTTCATAATGGTGCTCAAATCAGGTCATGGGGATCCTGCGGTCTTCTAGCCTGTTTGAGGTTATCAATAAACCACTGGAAGTCTTTTGCACATGCAGCTCCACAGTATATAGACAGTAAATAAACAGTATATCAGCATACACATCTTCAGAGGTGTCCCCCTTTTTGCCCCCCTTTAATTGATTTCCAGAGGCATTTTTACCTTTATAACCTTATTTAGATGTATTTACCCAGACTGTTCAATCCAATGCATTTACGCTGCAATTACAATTTCAGAAATAATTGTTTGATATTAGTGTTGTTTTTTATTTTATGTAATTATATTAAAAAAAAGTGGATTCATTCAGTAACGAAACACCACAGTGTGTTGCTCAGAGATGTGCATTGATTCTGCTGTAGATGTGTTTGGAAGTATTTTCATTTGCAAAATAGAGAAAAAACAGAAAACATCATGTATAAAATGTAATTTGCAATATTAACTTTTTGCTTTTTGAATCAATATCACAGTTGCAGTCATGCTGATATTCGGGAAACAACTCTGTGTGATATTGTTTAACTATATGCAAGGCATAAACATCAAGCAAAAACTCATACAGTAGCATGCCCTCATATTTTGAATTTTGGGGACTTTCCAACTCCATTCTAATAGGCTACATCCCAAAGTGAAAGCCTGCACTCTCAAGGCATAATTTGTTTGGCTTTTAGTTAAGTGAGTGACAGACAAAAAAACAATTACAATATTGGTAACACTTTAGTTTAGGGTCCAATTCTCACCATTAACTTGTTGCTTATTAGCATGCATATTACTAGGATATTGGCTGTTTATTAGTACTTATAAAACACATATTAATGCCTTATTTTGCGTGACCATATTCTACATCCCTTAATCCTACCCAATACCTAAACTTAACAACCTTACTAGCTATTAATAAGCAGTAATCAGAAGTTTATTGAGGCAAAAATCATAGTTAATAGTTAGTTAATAGTGAGAATTGGACCATAATCTAAAGTGTGACCACAATATTATCGCAGATCATACAGACTATCGCACATCCCTTCAAATAAAATAAGAATATTAAAGAAATAGTTCACCCAAAATTAAAATTCTGTCTTTACCGTCATGTCTTAAAGGATTATTATTTAAAGTAGAATTTCCAAGCTGTCAAGATTTTCTTTCTCAAAAATCTTTTTTGACTTTAATGACTTCAATTTATGCCTATACCTCAAGCAGTTGTACGGCTTCAGATAATTTTGGGGTTACAAGGGCTACTTTTGTGAAGCTTATGATAAATAAACTCCAAATTAGCATGTACAGGTGCAGGAAATTACATGAATCGTCTGGCCTGCAGTTGTCTGATTGCAGCTTTTATGGTGCTTTTTACCCTTTTTGAAGCTTGACAACCCCTGATCCCCATCCACTTTCATTGTATTGCAGACAGCAGCTCAGACATTCTGCTAAACTTTTCCTTTGCCGTTTCATGGAAGAAAGAAAATTGTACTGGTTTGGAGTGACATGATGGTTAAAAAAAGGCGGCATGATATGTTTGTGTGATCTACCCTTTAAATAAGGTCTCCAATTGAATATAATGACTGAACGCAATGCATTTCTGTTAACAATTTGCACTCTTAAAAATAAATGTTCCAAAAAGGGGTTTTCACAGCGACGCCACAGAAGAACCATTCTGGGTTCCCCAAAGAACCTTTCAGTCAACAGTTCTTAAAAGAGCCATTTTTTTTCTTGGGGTGAAGAATATTTTAATAATCTAAAAAACCTTTTTCTACTATAAAGAACTTTTCCAAGTGCTAAAATGGTTATATGGACGGTTCTTCATGGAACCAACAATGCCAATAAAGAATGTTTATTTTTAAGAGTGTGGTTGGCTCAAATAAACTATAATCAGACTTGTTTTAACTCTTATTTTTTTTAACTGATTCACTATGTAATGTTAACATAAGAATATGACAGTTTCCTGATTCCATAAGGTCCCTAAGAAAGTGTCACTCTGAAGCTAAACATCATAACCAGAGACAACGTCAAAACCTCCACCCATCTGCCTAAAACGTCCGCTCTAAGTTCCGTCTCGTCCCCAGACCCCTCAGCCCTTCACGGCATCCCAACATCAGACAACCCCTCAGGCTGCACCCCTCTTTCAACCTCCCTTGACAGTTATAACCGCACTGAACCTCGTCTCTGGGCTCCGGTTTAGACCTGATTTGAATACGGGCTTGTTTTATGGAGGCAGGTAATTGGAAGAGGGTGATTTACTACAGTGTATACAGGGCCTGCATCCAACAAAATATCTGGAAGCAGGGAATAATCACTTCCCCAGCCGCCGTGACATTTATCTGGACACAGGTATATTTTAAACACCCTGCGTTGACAGTGTTGACTATTAGCCGGGAAATAAATTATTCACCACTTACAAGGGGAGAAAAAATGAGAAAATTCTCCTTTCTACAGCCATAACAGGACAAAGCAGCATGCCCAGGAAAAAAAGAGGAGTGAGGGAGGCAGTCATTTTTCGTTCAATTACAGAAGGCAAATATTTATTATTTATAAGTACTTGCCTTGTATGGGCTTAAATGTTATTTATGAACCTGTTGCATAGTGATTTCCAATGTAACTCATTATTTTTCGCCAGAGGGTGTTGTAAAGGAGCAAGGATATATTTAATGACACTCTGCTAGTCGGCGCAATTACACTGTAATCATTATGTAAAATGTGCTATTAATTAAACCAATTTTCTGCTGGGAACACTCTTTTCTTCAGGGCTTCATCTTCATCGTTCAGCATTGTCTCCTGTGTTTTTCTCCCCTCCTCTATAATGTTGTGACTTGGGCACATACATATTTATAAAAGAAATTTTCATTAGCACCCCTTGTTAATAGGATCATATTAATAAGGAGATGTGCTGGGCAGTTTGGGGTATAATAAAATCTAAACTTTTTTATGACCTCCTCTTTCGAAGAGGGGGTGGTGCTATTGTGGTGAACTCTTATCTACCTACCCAACTAACTAACTAACTAACTATCCATTAACATATTTAAAATTTTCATGAACACTTTATTTTAGGGTTTTTTAACTAGTTGCTTATTAGAATGCATATTACTAGAAAATGAACTGTTTATTAGTACATATTAAGCACATATTAATGCCTGATGACCTTATTCTATATTCTTAATCCTACCCAATACCTAAACTTAACAACTATCTTACTAACTATTAATAAGAAGTAAATTAGGAGTTTTTTTGAGGGAAAAGTCGTGGTTAATAGTGAATATGTGTTATACTAAAGTGTTACCAAATTTTCAAATCAGCTCCTACACTACAACATACGGAAGCCCTGAACCGCATGGTGAAAAAAAAAAAAGAAAACTTATGGTGGGGAGGAAAAAAAGAAAGAAAACTTGAGACATTAAGTCGTTATTACGACATATCTCGTTATTTTGAGATATTAAGTCGTTATTTTGAGACAATAAGTCGTTATTTCGACATAAGTTGTTATTTCAAGATATTAAGTCGTTATTTTGAGATATTAAGTCGTTATTTCGAGATATTAAGTTATTACAACATATCTCGTTATTTCGAGATATTAAGTCGTTATTTCGACAATATCATGTTATTTCGACATAACTCGTTATTTTAACATATCTCGTTATTTCGACATAACTCGTTATTTTAACATATCTCGTTATTTCGACATAACTCGTTATTTCAACATAACTCGTTATTACGACATAAGCTCTTTATTTCAACATAAGTCATTTCAACATAAGTCGTTATTTCGACATATTATGTTGAAATAGCGACTTAATGTCGAAATAACGTGATATCGTCGAAATAACGACTTAATATCTCGAAATAACAAGATAAGTTTTCTTTTTTTTCCTCCCCACTACAAGTTTTCTTCTTCTTTCTTTCCCCCACATTGCGTTTCAGGGCTTCCATAATAACATAAAAGTAGAGAGAATGCAATTAATTTTTAATGTAATTGTATGATCGTATACAGCACCTGTAATGTCAGCAAAACATAATGTTATAATATTATAATGTTGATTATAATTTCATCTATAATTTCATCGCAATTAAAAACACAACCAACCTTTTGTAAGCACCACTAATTGTAAGAGTTTAAAGAGTGAGAAGTCTGACCCTCTCACTTTCTGCTATTCTACAAGATGTAAATGTTGTTGTTCGCAAGTTCTTGGCACATCTTGCATTTGCTCTTGACTGAAACAATTCAATATTTCGAGCGCAACCTTTACTTTGCCAATGCGATGTTGCTGTTTGGACAAGTTTGAGGTTGAGGACTATGGTGGCAGAGATCACATCAGGTTCTTTGTGCAATGGCAACACAGCCTAATGTTTATTCAATTAGTTACGAATTGATTTTCGTTTTAGAACAGGAAAAAAAAAGTCCTACTGTTGCGAACTTGGTACATTTGAACAAAGCTGACTTAAAGGTATGGTTCACCCAAAAAAGACACAAGAGACTTCTTTCAAAAACATGAAAAACATGACTTTTGTACATAAAATACACACCACAAACAGCCCATTAGAATCTCTATAGCCCACACTTGATTTTCTCAACCAGCATAATAGTGGACTTTTGATTACATCAGGTAAACAGAAGGCAATATCATGATTTTTATCGCAATCTTGAATTACAATATTTATCTTGCACAATCTGTTGCAGCCCAGTATTTGAATGAACTGATACCATTACAATCTATTTCCCTCTTGCCTGGTGTCATATCAGGCTAGTACATGATTAATAAACCGACATCAAGACTATATTATGACCAGAAAGGCAGAAGTGCATGAGGGAGAGAATGAGTGAGAGAGGTAGCAAGGGGAGGACACAATTGTACATCGGGAGCATTATGTACATGATCATCATCGCCCTCGTTCCTACAGATGAGAAAATTATTAGAACATTCTCCGTATCTGTTTGGATAAGCAGAACACATGCGTGTGATGGATGAGCCTGTTTACAGATGAGGTGTGATAATGTTAGGGTGAGCTACACCACCGATTGTGGTGGTAATGAGCCCTTGGCTGGTCAGGTGCACAATGAGGGCCAGACAGATTACACCGCCTCAACCGGCACAGAAGGCAATCTTCTAAACAGCTCTAGATTGATAGAGTTACCGTCCTACACTCACTGATTGTAGAGAGGTGACTCCAGTTTACTTTCCTTAGCAAAATATGAAATTAAAGCTTTGTAGAAGAATATGTAGTGGTGGTGGTGGTGTGGGGGGGGGGGGGGTGTTACATCAAATACTTAATAAAGGTTATACATGTAAATGTGCTACAAACAAATTACGTATGAATATCAATGATTACTTAAAGGGTTAGTTCACCCAAAAATGAAATTTATGTCATTAATTACTCACCCTCATGTCAAACCCGCAAGTCCTTCATTCATCTTCGGAACACAATTTAAGATATTTTTGATGAAATCCGAGAGGTTTTTTATCTCCCATAGAAAGCAACGAAATTATCACATTCAAGGTCCAGAGAAGTATTAAAGACATTGTTAAAATAGTCAACGTGACTACAGTGGTTCAACCTTAATGTTATGAAGCAACGAGAATACTTTTTGTGTGCAAAACGAAACAAAAATAACGACTTTATTCAACAATTTTTCCTCTTCCCTGTCAGTCTCCTACGCAGTTGATGCAGTAAACGCTGTACAGAGCTTCCGTGTTTATGTCCGAACGCCGGCTCAAAAAATGCGCACAAAAAGTATTCTTGTCGCTTCATAACATTAAGGTTGAACCACTGTAGTCACGTTGACTATTTTAACAATGTTTTTATTACTTCTCTGGACCTTGAATGTGGTAATTTCATTGCCTTCTATGGGAGACAAAAAAAACTCTCGGATTCCTTAAAAAAATATCTTAATTTGTGTTCCAAAGATGAACGCAGGTCTTGCGGGTTTGGAACGACATGAGGGTGACTACTTAATGACAGAAATTTCATTTTTTGGTGAACTAACACCTTAATGAGAATTACTCATTACTGAATGACAATGCAATTACTAATTCATTACTAAATCATTTGAATGTTTATATAGTATACTTTAAACCAAAATTTTGCATGGGTCTCCTCACAAGACCTGAAAATAAAAAGAAGGTAGCAAAAAGTTCTACAGCAAGTTTGATCAATAACAAAAGCACCTGTTTGGGCCCAGTCAGAATGAATAAATCAATAGGCTTGCAGAAAAATGGTGAAACAGGGAAGGTTAAGTGTTCGAAATAAAATACGTTCCCTGGAGCATGTAAAAAGAGTCATGGAAAAGAGAACGGGGGTTCTCTGCATAAGTCAATGGTCCCCTCGTCATCTTTCTCCTCATGTCACAGGAAATAGACTGATGGATCACTTCCTGGTGTCACTGCTTGGGACTTGTGACAATCAGCGAAATGATTGTGTCTGCCTGCAAACATAGGCTCATAACTGATAGCCTAAACCCCGAAGACTCTACTCACCATGTGCAGTGATGGAGCATTGGATTAAAATCACTCCCGATGAGGAGGAGCCACCACCATTTATTATGTACTTCCCCCGGCGCTCCGCCATGCTCCCTGCCCCCCGAACCCCCAACTGGAATTTTCACCACAAGAACACATTATGGTAATCAGACAGTATGTGTGTATAGGAATCAATCAACAGGAAAGCCATGGCAAAGAGTTATGACAGTACAAAGTCTGTTTGTAACTTTTGATTAATGAAATATTTACCATGGGCCCACTTGAGAATGAGGAAGGCATGAGTTGGACTTGGGGGTTAACCCCAAAATTTCCATTTAAATGTAGTATGGGAATGGGCCATGGAGCTCAACGTAAGATGCTCTGTTGTGGCCAAACCAATTTGCTAACATACAGAATGCATTTGGGTTAGATGAATAACCTAGATAAGATTCATCTCATCTTCATCATCTTCATCATCATGATCATCATCATCAAGATCATGCTCCCAATTGCTGTATAGCCACTCAGCCGATTCATGCAGCTCTTTTCCCTTTTGTTATATCATGGCATACAAATATGTACATCCCTGTAAGGGATTTTCAGCTGGCAAATGAAAAGTAATCAGTCTTGGGATGTTGAAAGCACAGGGCTTTATGAAGCTCGCATTGAAGTATTTCAGCCATCGTGCTATGAGCCAAATATAAATAATCTGTCCCTGGAACAGAAAAAAACAATGTTCATCAATAAGGCGACATGTTAAGAAAACTGCAGAATGTCACCGTAAACTGTAAAGCAATTCAACTGCTGTATGAAATGTAGCAACGCTTCATCATCACAAGCATTTTCCTTCTTGACTAATGAAATCATGCACTGTAAAGAAAAAGAAAAAAAAAACATTCGCATGGCTTTTTTGTTGTTGAATTGACCAACTTAATTAAGTAAATAAATTCAACTTAAACTGTTAAGCTGCCGTGACTATTTATATTGAGCCTAAGAAGCCTATCCGCAAAAAAGTTCTAAGCAGATTGTTCCCTTTATTGATATGGCTTTAAAGGATTAGTTCACTTTATAATGAAAATTACCCTAGGATTTACTCACCCTCAAGCCATCCTAGGTGTATTTGACTTTTGTCTTTCTGATGAACACAATCGGAGTTATATTAATAAATATCCTGACGCATCCAAGCTTTACAATGGCAGTGAACAGGACAAAGGAGTATGAAGGTCAAGAAAGTACATCTATCCATCATAAACATACTCCACACAGCTCCGGGGGGTTAATAAAGGCCTTCTAAAGCGAACCGATGTGTTTGTGTAAGAAAAATATCCATATTAAACAAGTTATAAAGTAAAATATCTAGCTTCCGCCAGACTGCCTTTCGTATTCAACTTACGTCATTTACACTTTTTTCATAAGTTGAAAACCGAAGGCGTAGGACATATTGAAGCGTTTTGAAGTGCGAGAGGCGTTACACTTTCTTCGTAAGTTGAATACGGAAGGCAGTCTGGTGGAAGCTAGATATTTTACTTTATAACTTGTTAAATCTGGATATTTTTCTTACACAAACACATTGGTTCACTTTAGAAGGCCTTTATTTATGTGAGGGTGAGTAAATCTTGGGCTAATTTTCATTTTAAAGTGAACTAATCCTTTAAAATGTTCAATATTATGTGCTTCATCTAATGTTTTCTATAAGCAATTTACAAGCAAAGTGATTGTCTTAACCAATTGACAATGACATCATGAACGCTCACTGCTCACCTGATCATTTTAAGTAATTACAGACAATAAGTTATTAAACATGATGCAAATAAAATGATCAAACCATGTATTTAATTTTTCATGCAATGAAAGAAATGTTATAAGTATTTCTTAGTATCAGTGATTTTGTTTTCCAGTAAAAAATTGCTAAAACAAAAAATAAATTTGAGACCATATATACACACACTCACTTTTTTGCTATTTTTTCAGCATTAGTTATTTGATCAAAGAGTCATTTCTTACAGTACATGATCAATGAACAACAAACACCATTCTTTATTTTAACGCCTATTGGTGAGACAGGCTTGTATTCGAACCTCTTCAGATATTAGATTTGCAAATCCAAGGCGCAAATTGTTTGTGGAATCTCCATTCTGCCCTTTCTAATGTTGTCATTAGCAATCAGCTCACTAGGAAAACAGGGGCGGGAGAGGGGAGGAAAATCATTTGAACTCATGATCCACAATAGATTGGCCCGTGCACCGGGGTCGTCACTGGGCCAGGATGACAGTTCAGGTCAATACTAGGGGCAAGAAGGTGGCCAATGCAAAGCCCCGGGGGCCTCGTTCAGAGGCTTGAACTCAGGATGCTGAGGATTAAGGGTGGTTGACAAGACATTGGCAGTCTTTTTCTGCTGAAGGAGTTGAAGAGAAGAGGATTATCGTGGGTCGACAGTGTTGTTGCTACTTGCTGACAGTGGCAACCTGTAGCCGCCCCGGTCACCGGTCCAACCTGCCGCTGTCAAGCCCATGACAAGATGCTGAGGTATGGAAGGGTGTCACATTCCTTCCATTCTTTCCCATTCGTATCCCATGCTGCCAACTTGATCCTATAGCCGAGCCCAGAGGGCATGGCATCCTGCTTATTGATGCTTGGAGTATTGAGTTATTGATATACTCCTCAAAGAGCTTCATTGATCCCAACGCAGAAATCACACTACAGTACATGCATACTAGAAGAGCTACATGGCTTTACCTGCACCGACTCACATTCGGCTACATTAATTCTCCGGTGGGAAAGGAAATAAGGTTGCGGCACGCAATTGTAGGATAAAAACAAAAGAAATGGAGTTGTATGTGGAAGCCATTAAGATATCTCAGTTTGACACATCCAATCCAGACAAAGGCTTCACTGGGAGGCAAAAAAGTAATGACTTCCTGCATGTCCCACCTCACCTAACCCTGTGCTTATGAAATATCACTCCCCAGCTTGCTTTGCCTTAACGGCTTAAGGGGTATTTGAAAAGTTTGGCAACTTGTCAAATGGATGGATCAGACAGATATATGGAGTCTGGGTCATTTCTCTCACGCTCGCAGGGATCGGCGCAACCTCTCGCAATATCCCTGTCGGCTGATTGAGGACTTAGTTTGGCCGAACCACGCTAAAGCCTGATGTGTTCCAGTGACTGCCTGACACACGTTAGCAGCGTATATGTTATTCCATATTCTGTGTGCCGCTCCTGGGGCAAGGGGGACTCCACAGGCTGGGATCCTTGAATGCGGCTAACCCTGACTCCATCACTATCAATTGTCTTTGAACAGCTCCGATCATCACCTCAATTATCCGCTGTCCAGCCCATCTGATAGCTTTCTGGCCAACTATAACTTCTCTGTCGATGAACATGGAATAATGACAGACGAGGGAGGGGATGTGGGGTCTAACACACACACATTCACCCACACACATTCATACACAACAAAAGCCTATTCCGCTACCTGTAGAAAAGCCATTTACCGACCACTGAGGTGGTTGGAGCTTTCGGCTGCATTTGAAAATGGGATTGATCTGTGTTCTGTCCCTAAAGCAAGAGTGAGAGCAACTCATTTACAGTGCAAATATAAACATCCATATGTATAGAGAACGGCTGATCTTATCAAAAACAAGTGCACAAATGCAGGAATATTATTTTCAAATTAAGTTATCTTTAGAGTATGGCCCAAAAAAAAAAAAGCAAATAAAATTATATGTAAGCAATGAGGTACAAGAGACTGTGCTGTATCATGAATAAGTCACGGCTGAAGGGCGTTGTTAGGCACGACGCAAAGAGTAAAATGGTGGTAACCGTTTTATAAAACGGTTACCAAACAATACAAATATTAAAGCCAAAAATATGTATCAATGCAACTTTCATGAAGTAAACTTTCACTAAAGCCTTCCTTCTGCCAGCAAAAAATAGTCCCCGACTGTGAACAGCAACAGAAGTTACATTATTACGCCATTAGATGGCGGCAAAGACTGTCTTTATGAGTGTGTCAGTCAGTAGCAAAGACTTTTAAATTGAAAAGACTGTTTTTTTTTTAAATTGTTGTGAACACGGAACAAGAGGCAACTGACAAATGCTTTGACTAGCACTGTCAGTCATGGGAAAACCCCTTAACTGTTAAAAGGACAGGATGATACATCTGACATTTAAACAGATTTTTTATATGAACATAGGACTGACCTGAAGGAAAACGCTAAATCTGAATGCAGGTAATAAACTCGCTCACTCGATCTTTTTTTCACAATACTCTTCTACATAATATAGTAAGCTTCAAAGAACAATATCAATTGAGAACAAACAGTTTACGTTGCTAAGAGTGGTTACTAAGGGTGTTGTGTAGTGATACACAGAACCGTTGGGCGAAGCGGTCATAGCCGTGTTTTATTGTGAATAAAACACAGCTATAGACCAATCAGAATCAAGGACAGGAACTAACCATTTTATAAATAATATTATAAATAACAGTATATATATATCGATATATCTATTCAAAACCATGAAGCTCTGATATCTTCGAAAAAATGATATTATATAAAAAAATTAATATTAAAAATTATATGAAAAACAAATATTAATAATCAATAATAATAATAATAATAATAATAATTAATAGTAATAGCTATTTATTATATTAATTTGTATAATAATAATAATAATAATTATTATTATTATTATTAACAAAATATAGGAGGAGACAGTGGAAATTACAGTGAAAGATATGGCCAGATTCACGGCTCTGTGTCTTATACATACTAACAACTAAGTAAAACATATGTATACATGCAAAAGTAAAAAAAACAAAAACAAACAACAACAACGAAAAAAACTCCTAATGAACTACAAGTCCTGCTGAAAGCTTACAAAATTTATTTGTAATTTCATCAGTTGAAATATCATTAAAGATATATGATTATAGTATTAAAGAAAGCAAGCATCATAATCTCCAATTGTTCACTGCACAAGCTATATGGAATTATAATAATTTGAATAGACACTTAATCTAAACCTTTATAAATGAAATGCACACATAAATGTATGGCTGTGCACTGATGCCTTATAAAATGAGTGCATATTAGCATTCCTTTTTGGCTTGTACATTTATAAACATTTTGTTTTGGTGAAGGGTCATCTCTGTATTGCTCTGTCTCTGCAGGCTATAATAAACGAGTGTAATTACGGTGGCTGATTGGTTGGAAGGTCATTGCTAATCCTGTAATTTTTCATCTATGTTTGGATTTGCTTGTGATGAATGTTCTCAGCCTTTAGAGTATTCCTCCTCAGATTACTCCATGCATAGAAATGCAACAGCAAATAAAGCTGTTGGCTCCCCGTTGTTTTTCTCCACTGAGGATGTATTAGTAAATGAACAAATGAGATTTGTCATCTCACAGGTTAGGCACAACAACAACAAAAAAAGTGCTTCTCATTATAATATGCAATGCTGCCTTCTTAACATGTTATATATATATATTAAGTAACAATATACATTTAAGTAACAAGTTGTTCAAAGGTAAATTAACATGATGTGTGACATAATTTTACAATAAAAAAAATCAGCTTGCACCAGGAATAATACAGAGGAACTGTCAGGCTGGAGTTTGAAGGCTTGGAGTTTTTTTTATTTATTTTTTTTATAATTTTGTACAATCAATATCTAATTGTAATGCTCATTTCCAAGTCAAAACTGTAAATGAGTATCACAAATATAATTTTTTTTTAGACTTTCTTTTAAAAGAAACAAAGTATTTAAACTCTGGCTGTAATAAAGTCATATCTCAAGAGCAGTGCAAAACAGACAGACAGACAGATATAAAATGCTACCTACAGAAAATTGAATTTAGTTTCATGATCATCTGTTTATCATAACGATAAAATGATAGAACAATAGATAGAATGGTGGATAGAACTGACAGATACAATAGATAGATAGATAGATAGGTAGGTAGGTAGACAGACGGACAGACTACATAGATAACTACATGCTGTCACAACCTCCATCCAGGACAATGTCTCCACCACATTCAAAGTGATGCCAATGGTCACACATACAGTATACATATTGTGCATGAATAAAAACTAACTACATTACAGATAACATATACATACATATACATGTAAAGCACTTCTTGTTAGTCCCTTATACACTCTAACTTGTCCCTTGTTGACACAACTAGTCCCTTGTTGACCCAAACATGGGTTGAAACAACCCAGCATTTTTTAGAGCATGGCACCACAACATGGACACTGCTGTGTGTGCTGTGTGTGACCTCTAAAGGATATATTTGCTTAATGGAGAAAACTGAATGCACAGACTTTGTCTTACCACTTATAAAGCAATACATAAAGTAAATGCATTCTCTCCGAAACAATGCTCCTGATATTACAGGAAAAGGACCCACTAACTTTCCCATTACATACAAGCCCTGATCACTCACAGCAACTTGTTTTATCAGACTGATCTTTTAACATTTTTATGGTTCTGGTAAAGGGATGCAAATTCTGAGGTGTCAAATCAATCAGTCTAACTCTCAACAGAACCTTAAATACAGCAATAAAACAGCCCAAGAATGTAATTCACCTCAGTGAAACACTCAACATGTCCCTCGTGATTTAAACCACCTTTGGCATGGGCGCCTATCACAGTTGCAACACATTTTCTCAACCAATTGCGCATTACAGTCTTCTAATGGTCAAGTCAGACAGAGTAACTTATAGCAGCTCATTAAAAGGCTCCTCTCACTCTCTTCCTATCTCTCCCTTTCAAACTCTCCCTCTCTTCGTCTTTCTCTCCATTTCCCTCACTCTCAGTGGACACAATGTCTCCTGCCTATTTGCAGTGATTTCCGCAGGTTGAATTAATGTGCTGTCAGGCCTGTTTCGGAGGCAGCTAGCTGGCAGCTTTCCTGATCCTTGGCTGATCAGCTACTCGCCTGCAGCAGAGGTGTCTAGCCTGCTAGCCAGTGAGCCGGTCAGTGGACAGAGAAAAGGGAAATGGGAGATAAGACGTGGGGGGTTCCCACCGATCCATTTGTCTATCCATTCGCTGACAGGCTGAGAAAAGTCATGATGGACGATGCCCTTTCAAAGTCAGACAACATTTTCTCTCCATCCCAGAGCTGTGGTCTGGTATCTGTAAGGCTCTGTGAACTGCATGCCTTTGATCATTCAAGCTATAACAGTTTAAAGGTAAGCATTTGAGTAAATTACTAGTCAGTTGGCTAGGAGAAACAGCACCACAAAAAATTCTTTCTGAAAGAATATTTTGTTTACCTTCGGAGGGCTTTAATGATGATATTTTGTTCAAGAATTTTTCAAAGGCGAATTAAAATATCCCTCCATGCTTTGCTAATGAATAGCAAAGACCTGTGTTTTCTCTGTAAAACCAATAAGAAAGTCTTTATTTGGCGAGGAAAAAAGCTTAGAAATCACTTACCCAAAATGAAGACTAAACAGCCTCTATAATCTCATTCATTTAGTAATGCCTAATCAATGACCAAGCAACATTGAAGGGTCTAGTTCAGCCATCGATCACCATCTCTCAATTCCGCCTCAACAATAAGCTTTGTGGGAGGGACAGATTGAGCGCAACTTCGCATTAATAGGCTTTGGGTTCTTTAATCTAGACTTCCTTTTGTGATAGTGCTTTTTTGGAGTTGGGGACAATCTGAGGCTTGTCTTATTACACCCGTCACCTGGTGAGATCGGCCCCTATTCCCCAGCGCCACGTCCCAAACCTTAATCCAATTTGTTCGGTCCCCTTGTCCATACCCGCCGCAAAATTAAAAACCCTGTGCTGCAAAAACACCTTACATTTCCAAGGTATTGGCTTGCTGTGCTAGACTAGAAACTTCATTTATTCTGGCTAACTTCTCAATTATCTTCCTAGTAGTGGAGATGTGTAAAAAGTGCGAAAATCAATACGATTCCATTCCCCTTGTATTGGAAGGGGAAAAATTAATGAGATAGGACACTCTCTTAATCAGAAATAAATGTTTTAATTCAGATAATGACATAGTTTTCCCTTGCAGAGGGATGACAAATGCCGGGCCAGTAGTCTGCTCGCAGGCCGTTTCAATTTTATTGTAAATATAAAAGGTATTGATCGGCGAGATGTACAAACCCTATTGCTTACAAAAGCCATTTGGGGGGCCTGGGAAAACTATTAAGCGTGGGGTCAGAAATCAATAAACAACACTAAAACGTGGCCGCGCTTGCCCCGGCTGGCACCTTGCAAAGCAAAATGGCAGGCGTAGTGACAGAAATGTCTGTGGCGGGTAACGGGCAGGGATGATGGGGTCAGGTGTATAATCATGGAGAGGGCTTTGACAGCCACCTCACACTGAGGCCTGACAGTCTGCCCTCTTCAACACACACCAGCTCATCAGCTTGTCACTACCTCAGGTCTGTTTCACTGAGGAGCCCGTCTGATGTATCTAATAGAACATCTAATGACTGTCTATCACCGGCCTCTCTGGATTGCTTCATATAAATATTCATGCGTTTGAATTGTAAATG
>NC_067225.1:18371954-18376954 GCF_019924925.1 Ctenopharyngodon idella | reverse complement strand
GGGATTGAACACAGGACCTCATACATGGTCCAAAACTTTTCCTGTTGTGTAGATATATGTGCCTTTGGTATTAATGACCAACATTGCAATTCATGCACCAAATTGGTTTACAGATATTTATGCGATTTAAACGTTTCACTTAAAGGCAAATATTTCTTGGAGATGCTGGGGATTGAACCCAGGACCTCATACATGCAAAGCATGCGCTCTACCACTGAGCTACATCCCCTGATGTTGAATGACTTTTCCTGTTTTGTAGATATATGTGCCTTTGGTGTTAAAGGCCAACATTGCAACTCATTTAACAAATTGTTTAGAGATATGTATGCGATTAAAGGCAAAGATTGCTTGGAGATGCTGGGGATTGAACCCAGGACCTCATACATGGTCCAAAACTTTACCTGTTGTGTAGATATATGTGACTTTGGTGTTAAAGGCCATCATTGCAATTCCTTCAACAAATTGTTTAGAGATATTTATGCGATTTAAACGTTTCACTTAAAAGAAAAGATTGCTTGGAGATGCTGGGGATTGAACCCAGGACCTCATACATGCGAAGCATGCGCTCTACCACTGAGCTACATCCCCTAACGCTGACAGCGTTTCCTTTTGTGTAGATATATGTGCCTTTGGTGTTAATGACCAACATTGCAATTCATGCAATTTAAGCGATTTAAATGTTTCACTTAAAGGGAAAGATTGATTGGAGATGCTTGGAGATGCTGACAAATCTTTTCCTGTTGTGTAGATATATGTGACTTTGGTGTTAACGACCAACATCGCAATTCATGCACCAAATTGATTAGAGAAATTTAAGCGATTTAAATGTTTCACTTAAAGGGAAAGATTGCTTGGAGATGCTGGGGATTGAACCCAGGACCTCATACATGGTCCAAAACTTTTCCTGTTGTGTAGATATATGTGCCTTTGGTGTTTATGACCAACATCGCAATTCATGCACCAAATTGGTTAGAGATATTTACGCGATTTAAACGTTTCACTTAAAGGCAAAGATTTCTTGGAGATGCTGGGGATTGAACCCAGGGCCTCATACATGCGAAGCATGCGCTCTACCACTGAGCTACATCCCCTAACGCTGACAGCGTTTCCTTTTGTGTAGATATATGTGCCTTTGGTGTTAATGACCAACATTGCAATTCATACAATTTAAGCGATTTAAATGTTTCACTTAAAGGGAAAGATTGATTGGAGATGCTTGGAGATGCTGACAAATCTTTTCCTGTTGTGTAGATATATGTGACTTTGGTGTTAACGACCAACATCGCAATTCATACACCAAGTTGATTAGAGAAATTTAAACGATTTAAATGTTTCACTTAAAGGGAAAGATTGCTTGGAGATGCTGGGGATTGAACCCAGGACCTCATACATGGTCCAAAACTTTTCCTGTTGTGTAGATATATGTGCCTTTGGTGTTAATGACCAACATCGCAATTCATGCACCAAATTGGTTAGAGATATTTACGCGATTTAAACGTTTCACTTAAAGGCAAAGATTTCTTGGAGATGCTGGGGATTGAACCCAGGACATCATACATGCGAAGCATGCGCTCTACCACTGAGCTACATCCCCTGATGCTGACAGCGTTTCCTGTTATGTAGATATATGTGCCTTTGGTGTTAATGACCAACATTGCAATTCATGCACCAAATTGGTTAGAGATATTTACGCGATTTAAACGTTTCACTTAAAGGGAAAGATTGCTTGGAGATGCTGGGGATTGAACACAGGACCTCATACATGGTCCAGAACTTTTCCTGTTGTGTAGACCAACATTGCAATTCATGCACCAAATTGGTTTAGAGATATTTATGCGATTTAAACGTTTCACTTAAACGCAAAGATTTCTTGGAGATGCTGGGGATTGAACCCAGGACCTCATACATGCAAAGCATGCGCTCTACCACTGAGCTACATCCCCTGATGTTGAAGGGTTTTTTCCTGTTGTGTAGATATATGTGCCTTTGGTGTTAAAGGCCAACATTGCAATTCATTCAACAAATTGTTTCGAGATATGTATGCGATTAAAGGCAAAGATTGCTTGGAGATGCTGGGGATTGAACCCAGGACCTCATACATGCTCCAAAACTTTTCCTGTTGTGTAGATATATGTGACTTTGGTGTTAACGACCAACACCGCAATTCATGTACCAAATGATTAGAGAAATTTAAGCGATTTAAATGTTTCACTTAAAGGGAAAGATTGTTTGGAGATGCTGGGGATTGACCCCAGGACCTCATACATGGTCCAGAACTTTTCCTCTTGTGTAGATATATGTGTCGTCGGTGTTAAAGGCCAACATTGCAACTCATTCAACAAATTGTTTCGAGATATGTATGCGATTAAAGGCAAAGATTGCTTGGAGATGCTGGGGATTGAACCCAGGACCTCATACATGCAAAGCATGCGCTCTACCACTGAGCTACATCCCCTGATGTTGAAGTGCTTTTCCTGTTGTGTAGATATATGTGCCTTTGGTGTTAATGACCAACATTGCAATTCATGCACCAAATTGGTTTACAGATATTTCTGCGATTTAAACGTTTCACTTAAAGGCAAAGATTTCTTGGAGATGCTGGGGATTGAACACAGGACCTCATACATGGTCCAGAACTTTTCCTGTTGTGTAGATATATGTGCCTTTGGTGTTAATGACCAACATCGCAATTCATGCACCAAATTGGTTAGAGATATTTACGCGATTTAAACGTTTCACTTAAAGGCAAAGATTTCTTGGAGATGCTGGGGATTGAACCCAGGACCTCATACATGCAAAGCATGCGCTCTACCACTGAGCTACATCCCCTGATGTTGAAGGACTTTTCCTGTTATGTACATATAGGTGCCTTTGGTGTTAAAGGCCAACATTGCAATTTAATTCAACAAATTGTTTAGAGATATGTATGCGATTAAAGGCAAAGATTGCTTGGAGATGCTGGGGATTGAACACAGGACCTCATACATGGTCCAAAACTTTTCCTGTTGTGTAGATATATGTGCCTTTGGTGTTAATGACCAACATTGCAATTCATGCAATTTAAGCGATTTAAATGTTTCACTTAAAGGGAAAGATTGATTGGAGATGCTTGGAGATGCTGACAAATCTTTTCCTGTTGTGTAGATATATGTGACTTTGGTGTTAACGACCAACATCGCAATTCATGCACCAAATTGATTAGAGAAATTTAAGCGATTTAAATGTTTCACTTAAAGGGAAAGATTGCTTGGAGATGCTGGGGATTGAACCCAGGACCTCATACATGGTCCAAAACTTTTCCTGTTGTGTAGATATATGTGCCTTTGGTGTTAATGACCAACATCGCAATTCATGCACCAAATTGGTTAGAGATATTTACGCGATTTAAACGTTTCACTTAAAGGCAAAGATTTCTTGGAGATGCTGGGGATTGAACCCAGGACCTCATACATGCGAAGCATGCGCTCTACCACTGAGCTACATCCCCTAACGCTGGCAGCGGTTCCTTTTGTGTAGATATATGTGCCTTTGGTGTTAATGACCAACATTGCAATTCATACAATTTAAGCGATTTAAATGTTTCACTTAAAGGGAAAGATTGATTGGAGATGCTTGGAGATGCTGACAAATCTTTTCCTGTTGTGTAGATATATGTGACTTTGGTGTTAACGACCAACATCGCAATTCATACACCAAGTTGATTAGAGAAATTTAAACGATTTAAATGTTTCACTTAAAGGGAAAGATTGCTTGGAGATGCTGGGGATTGAACCCAGGACCTCATACATGGTCCAAAACTTTTCCTGTTGTGTAGATATATGTGCCTTTGGTGTTAATGACCAACATCGCAATTCATGCACCAAATTGGTTAGAGATATTTACGCGATTTAAACGTTTCACTTAAAGGCAAAGATTTCTTGGAGATGCTGGGGATTGAACCCAGGACATCATACATGCGAAGCATGCGCTCTACCACTGAGCTGCATCCCCTGATGCTGACAGCGTTTCCTGTTATGTAGATATATGTGCCTTTGGTGTTAATGACCAACATTGCAATTCATGCACCATATTGGTTAGAGATATTTACGCGATTTAAACGTTTCACTTAAAGGGAAAGATTGCTTGGAGATGCTGGGGATTGAACACAGGACCTCATACATGGTCCAGAACTTTTCCTGTTGTGTAGACCAACATTGCAATTCATGCACCAAATTGGTTTAGAGATATTTATGCGATTTAAACGTTTCACTTAAACGCAAAGATTTCTTGGAGATGCTGGGGATTGAACCCAGGACCTCATACATGCAAAGCATGCACTCTACCACTGAGCTACATCCCCTGATGTTGAAGGGTTTTTCCTGTTGTGTAGATATATGTGCCTTTGGTGTTAAAGGCCAACATTGCAATTCATTCAACAAATTGTTTCGAGATATGTATGCGATTAAAGGCAAAGATTGCTTGGAGATGCTGGGGATTGAACCCAGGACCTCATACATGCTCCAAAACTTTTCCTGTTGTGTAGATATATGTGACTTTGGTGTTAACGACCAACATCGCAATTCATGTACCAAATTGATTAGAGAAATTTAAGCGATTTAAACGTTTCACTTAAAGGGAAAGATTGCTTGGATTGCTTGGAGATGCTGACAAATCTTTTCCTGTTGTGTAGATATATGTGACTTTGGTGTTAACGACCAACATCGCAATTCATGCACCAAAATGATTAGAGAAATTTAAGCGATTTAAATGTTTCACTTAAAGGGAAAGATTGTTTGGAGATGCTGGGGATTGACCCCAGGACCTCATACATGCAAAGCATGCGCTCTACCACTGAGCTACATCCCCTGATATTGAAGTGCTTTGGTGTTAATGACCAACATTGCAATTCATGCACCAAATTGGTTTACAGATATTTATGCGATTTAAACGTTTCACTTAAAGGGACAGATTGTTTGGAGATGCTGGGGATTGACCCCAGGACCTCATACATGCAAAGCATG
>NC_067225.1:16721954-16821954 GCF_019924925.1 Ctenopharyngodon idella | reverse complement strand
AGTAGGGAGCTGTTTATAAAGAACCTAAAAGCAACTTTCAGTAATGAGAAATGTATCCAATAATAAATCAGCATCAATTATTTAAGTGTTGTTGCATGTGTTGCTACAAAAGCTGCGGTATAATCTTTACCCACCTCACGCTCATGAAAGGAATAAATAATCTCTGAAGAGGGGGTAATACTTCATGCCCTCACACACACACTGATACTGTGAGACAGAGAATTAGGCCAGTGTGCTGTCAGCAGTTTGGAGGCCCATAGAGACACTCTGGTTCCCTGAGTCAGCATTGTAAGCCAGGCCAGGGGTGCAGCTACTCCATCTTAGCCTGAAAACTTAGAGCCGTCTGCTATGCAAAAAGCATTTATTAGACATTTCTTCTGTGCTGTCATTTTACAGTAGGTGTCTTTACACTGCAGAGTCCAGGAAATGTTCCGTGTTCTATACATGTTAATCTCTATCAACAGCATTTGTAGCGGAATGGTTATAACTGTCATATATATATATATGCTGTCACTTTCTTGGTAAATAACTGTCATATATATATATATATATATATATGACAGTTATAACCATTCCGCTACAAATGCTTAAATTAAGAATTTAGATAAATAAAATGTATTTTATTTATCTAAATCATATATATATATATATATATATATATATGATTACAAGGTCATTTATATTGTGTAAAATGTACATTTTATTTATCTAAATTCTTAATTTAATAAAACAAGCAAGCAGTTTAACCCAAACAAAGCTAACTTACTTCTCAGTGATGCGGTATGTGGGGAGATAGATATTGACTAACTAATTGAATACTGAGAACAGTTAAAGCCGCAGCTGTCAGTATGTTATATTTATTCTGTGATTGCAGGGAACAGTCACTGTTTCTTTTCTGTGAATCAAAGCCATCCGTGATTTTTGAAATGTCAAAATAATTAGATCTTGTCTGTTGTATAATGGCTTTGTTCTCTGACCATTTTAGCCATTAGAGCTGATTTGTCTTGTCGGTTAATTAGCTTGGTGCTAATGAAGCTGAATAATTGGGCTTAATAGTATTTAATGAGAAAATAGTGGAGTGCATTATGTATAAAAATAGTGTATGGTATTTGAAGATTAAAATTCAACTTCCAACCACAGACCATTTGAGTACAGTCTTATCACCACTTTATAAAAGCCATAGAAAATATACATGACGTAGCTAGTTCAGCTATTTGAATTTTTTCCATTTAAATAAATGTCAGGCAATAATCGGCCAGATTTACTAACAGCTTGCGCAAGTGCAAACCCTCTTTTGGCATTAAAAAACTACTGACAGGATTTACCAAAGACACGCAGTGCAAAATTAGTGCTGAAAAGGCGTGGACTGAGTTGTTTTTGTGGCTGACCTTATTGCATATGCATTTGTAGGAGTTTCCCTTTCAGACGCAAAATTTATGGGAGGAGAGTATTTAAATGAATCGCGCGATGTGATTTACTAATCTTTGCGCTCTTCAAATTACTGGTATTTGCTCCATTATTTAACGCCCCAAAAAAGCATGTCTTAACCCATTTTGCGACATGGCTGCAGTTGTTGCTGCTGGGAGGAGACACTGCAGAGAACAGAGAGTGCGTGGTAGAAGGGAGAAAATATTTTACACTCATATTAATTTCTTTGGAGTTGCGCCTGTGTCAACCCGCACCTGATGAGAGCATCAGGCATCAGCTCTGTTTGCAACCCAACGGTAATTTGCACTGCTCTTGTTAGATTGCGTTGGTCATTATGTAAATGATTTGACCGCATCTGTGTTCTTTCATTTGCGCGTCAGCAGTAGATCACGCGCAAAACTTGCCACTCCCATCGGCGCATTTGTGGAATTGTGCTCTCACGCTAATTTGCCCCGTTTAGTAAATCTGGCCCAATGCGTCTTCATGTGAAGTTATAGACCTTGAGCTGATGGAAAAAAAAAAAAAAAAAAAAATATATATATATATATATATATATATATATATATTTATTTTTTTATATAAACAGATTTTAAATGTATATTTTTACTTAGTGATTGGGCTTTTAAAACGGCATCAAAGTTAATGTCATCAAATAGCATCAAATGTTATTAGCATGATGACTATATATTATTATAAGAGATACACTTTTATCTTCAACATCTACCACCATCCCTTTCTCTCCTGTTGTATTGTCTTTCTTTTTTTCCTCTGAAGCTCCAGCCATTTCTCTGCTCTATGAGATAGAAAGAGTGCCCTTCCTGCTCGCCCATCCGCATGGCTGAAGTAGCTGTCAGCAACTGAGTGTCACTGAACGGGCAGCTGATGGAGGCACTGCACTTTTTGTCCTCTCCTGAGTTAGCCACACGCCCACAGCCAGCACTGACAGCAGAAGGTGACACAGAGTGAAGCAAACCGAGCCGAGTGCGAAGCCCTGCAGCACTCCTGATGTGTGCTCAAAGGAAAGGAGCTACTAGAGCTTGCAACACTGTTGCTTAGTTAAGGTCAAGTTGATATTTTGGTAGTCTCAGCCTCAGGCAGACACCTACAGTCCATTCACTGACCATCTGATGCATATTGCACACAAAACTGGACAGTACTTTCTTGATCTGGCAAGCTTTAATCTGATTGGCCGGTATTTGATTGATACAAGTGATTTTGATTTATATGAATTTTTAGGAATGAAACTCTAAAAACTAAAACCAATCGTTTTAAATGCTATTTATTTAAGTGCAATTTGGCATCAACATTATAATGTACAGTATGAAAAATGGATATTGCTGAAGTATTAGTGTTTTCTTAGATGACAGCAAAGATAATAAATGAAGAGTTTGGTTCCAAAACGCTATAACTCCATTTTGATTAATTTGAGTAAAAAGCTGTTTTCTTTACCAAGAAAATGGCAAGATGAAAACCACTATTTTCTGTTTTAAACTTTCACATAGCATCTTTTGGTTATAAAAACATTAAAAATTCAAATCTACATTTTGATTTTAAAAGGTTTATTATAAAAATGGATTATTTTTTCCCCCAAAATGCAATAAATCCATGACACGTTTTTTTTTTTTTTTTTTTTTTTTTTCCCAAAATGCAATTAATCCATCAACATAAAAGTTATTTTTCACATTGAAAATACACAACAAAGTAAGTTGATTCACATATATGACAGCCTCTGAACTTTGCCAATACTAATCTTACATACAGGCATTTGACTAAAAATAGTCGTCAGTCATCTTGTCATCTTGTTAATGTTATAAATGAATTATGTCTCCGTTTGTCATTACCGATTAAAGAGTATCTGGCACCACCGCACGGTTAAAATAAACACATTTGCCGAGTACATTGGTATTAAAAACGGCTTTTAAAAACCGTTCATGATTCAGTTTTGGGGACCGTGCCAATTTTGATGCTGTCGTGGAATAAGCAACAGCCGGCATTTCTTCTTGATCTCCTCACATAAATGATTAGATTTCGATGGCTTGTGTTTCTTCCCCACCGCAGAAAACACCACAGGTTCATCAACGCCGTCAAAATTACTAATTTTTCTGTTTTTGTTGATCACAAAGTACAAAGCAGATAAGGAAAACTAGGATGCCAGGTGTATTCAGAGCGCCGCCATTACTGTTTACAGTGTGTGGAATGGTGCGCTGTGATTGGTTGAGCGGATATATCGCATTCTGCAGAGAAAGGAGACTGGCGTTTGTCGCGTTTTGGAAAGAAAGGGAGAAAACATGACAGAATAACACGACGGATATCGCATTTTGCGCAAAATTAATGAATGACTTTTGAATGCCGACCAGATACAATACTGATTTTGGCAGAAACTCAATTTTTTTAAACGCGTTTATCGCGTTTTGGAACCAAACTCTTCAAATATGTAAAATAGCGGAAATGACTGCAAAATCAGCCAGTATTGGGTAGACTGATATGGATTTATGAATTTATATTTATTTTAAATAGTTTTTTACTAAATGAGAAATAATTTGACAATGAATCGATATAAAAAATTTGAACTTAGTTTGAAACCAAGGATTGAAAGTTTGTCACTCATGCATTTCCAGTGACAGCAGAACTCTCCTGTCCGCATCCAAATTTCATGGACGGATGGTCACGCACAGAGTACATGTTATGCAGGCTACAAATGCACACTTCAGCTGATCTAAAAACAGTGTCTGTGGGATTTTCCTGTGGATTTCAACTCTGGGTCACTCAGAAGAAGGTCTGTTTTATATCTATGTTTTGGGGATCAAACGACCTCTGGTGTTATCTTAGTGGGGCTCAAGCTGATAGTCACAATGTGTTTTTTTTTTTCTTTTTTTTTTTTTTTCTTTTTTTTTCGAACATTAGTCTTGGGATTACTGCCCCAAGTTGACAACATTCTTCCTTAACTAGAAAGCATGTATGGCCATAAAGTACTTAGCTGGGGGTTCCAAATGGAAGATCCTCTGATTTAGGGTCCTGAGTGTTGATTCAGAATTCTATGGAATATTCTGTTTGAATGGATCATCTGCAAGATTCATTTGTCTGGTTCGCCCTCAAATCCTACAACGGTCTGTAAAGTAAGCTAATAAAATTATTTTAACTCATTATTTAATGTCAATGTTAAATATGTTATGATATAAAGTGTTCATGTTGCAACCAAAAAAGGTCATGGTTCATGTTGCAATTATGTCCAACTGACTGCATTATCCCTTACATAATCTAGCATATTTCATTTAGACTTTCCCTTAAACTGCACATAAAAACAAAACAAACTGTAGTTGGTCACTTTATATGTTGATCAGACAGTCTGTTCCTGTCGAATTAGGTGGTTTTTGGCCAGAATAATGCTTGTTTGTTTTACTGCAGAGATTTGACTGCTGCATAAGCAGTATGGTTAGTGGCAGATAACATTAATGCATGGTGCAATTCATTTGCAGGAATCAGAATGGTTTCATGGTTGGGGTTTTGAAAGATGGTTCGAGGGAGGTATCTAAATCTAGGCCACTGCACAATGGGCTGAGGATTTGGCCACTCTGCCTCACTGTCTCACTCCGCTCCCCGCAGTCTCGTCTGACTGCTGTAATTTCATTAAGCTGTGAGCCCTCACCATACATTGGGAAGTGTAACACTTGCTAATTGGGAACAAGCATTAGCCAAAGCTTGTCTTGTCTGCCGATTTGAAAGGGAAGAGACAGTGATCGCCCCCTAGTGCTGAAAATCCCTGGGGTTAAGGAGGCAGTGAGATCAAGTGGCATCAAAGCACTGAGTGTGTTTTAATTGGGACAAGAGGATTTACTGAAGCCAGCTCTTAGCAAGATGAGTCGGATAATGGAAGAGATTGCTAACATCAGCTTTAAGGCATGCCTGTGGGCCAATCACAGATGAGTTTATTTCGTCAGTTATTCTTGGCACATTATGGTAAAATGTTGCTCTTAATGGAAGACTAAATGTTTAAAGAAACTATTTTATGAAACTAATTTATTGTACATTTACATGACAGTGATGTACTAAAAACAGAAAAGTTTTTTTCTTCACATTTTTTTGCGTACATTGCCAAAATGATCCCCATTCACACGGATGTATGCCTGTATGCCAGGCCAGTAGTTGGCGATGTCACTTTGTAAAGAAACGCTACCCTTCTATTAGAGATCTGCTACCCGACCCGAGCCTGATAGGTTCCGAAGAACTTGCGGGTTTCGGGTAGGGTTCGGGTCAGTGTTTCATGAATATCTTCGGGTTCGGGTCGGGTTCTCGAACCTTAAGTGCGATAAGGCAAACAATTACCGAGGGAAAACTTGTTACAGTGCCAAATGATGCAGGAAAAGCTGCACTCTGCATTCTACCGAATAATAGGAAAAATATTCATCAGTCATTTCTCTCATGTTTGATGGATATCAGGTGAGACAGGGGTTAACATAGCACAAAATTATTGGCTACATAAATCACTAAAATTACTATGCAATAATGTGTGTGAAGTGAATGTGTCAATTGAGCACAGCAGAAATCAAATAGCTGCGCTGCTGTTTGTGTCTCTCAGAAATCAGAGGTTTGTCAAGAGTAGGCTACTATCAATAAAATACTGCATCATAAACATTTTCTACTATTTGATTTGTAGGCTATATTTAAGTGTTTTAAACCTTGAGAGACGATATGGTAGACATATAATACACAAATGAGTGAAAACTCTATGAATGAAATGAGCATAGCGCATTCGTAAATCAAATAGATGCGTTTCTCTCGCGTCTCTCAGAAATCAGCTTTGTCAAAAGTAGGCTGCTAACAATTAAAACACTACATCATACACATTTTCTACTATTTGATGTGTATTTAAATGTTTAAAACATTGTACTTTATGATAAATTAATGAGTGCAAACTAAATGAATGAAATGGTGCGATATCAAGTCAAATAGCCACGTTGCCGTCTCTGTGTGTCTCTCTGAATCATACACATTTTCTACCAATTGATGTGTCTGTTTAAATGTTCTAAACCTTGTAGCCTACGATATGGTCTTGATGTTTCAACCAATAAATAGCTCAGAAGTGTAGTCTTACATTAAGTGTAGGTCATACAAAGCTGTGGCTTATGGTAGCAAGAATACAGGTAGCCTATATCTCTATACAGCGATGGATTTTGGGTTCGGGTCGGGTCAAACGATCTCGGGTACAGGCCAGGTTCGGGCTTCAGCCCATGCAGATCTCTAGTGCCTATAGACTGAACACATAATACACATGCGTATGACGTCACAGTTTTCACAAATTCGTGTTTTTGTAGTTTACATGGAGACGATAACACTTTAAACCTGTTTTCAAAAGTTTGCATTTTCAAGCCCCCACAATGCCGTTGTCATGTAAATAAATGGCCAAAACGCATTTAAAGTTTTCAGTTTTTAGATGAAAATGGTGTTGTGTAGATGCCCCCTTAGTAGAACTGTACAATTAATCGTTAAAAGATCACAATCTCATTCCTAAATGACAACGATTCTATCCTGTGTCTACTAACCTTGGACAAAATCACACCGGAACATTCAGATCTCCAAATGCGATTCCACTGACCCAGAGAATCAGTTATCATGTGTAGTAGATATGAAACAGCTTCACAAACAGTCTTTTCAACCACACAGTATCATTATTTCTGTGTTACAAAATTTCATATCACAGAAGAACTGGATAAGTTTATAGTTCAAATATAAACACTGATGTCTACAGAAGTGATCAAAATAGAGCAAATCACCCTTTGAAAGTAACATGGCACTTCAAATAACAATTGTATCGATTATATCGTAATGCCACCAGATGGTGACAAGTGACTGGTAAAAAATGTATTAGTCGTTTAATCATTCATTCAAGAGGTTCATTCAAAAAACGCTGATTCATCCAGTAATGAAACAAGTGAAGTATTTATGAGTGAGTCATTGAATCATTCATTCAAACTGATTTTTTTTTTTTTTTTTTTTAATAATTCATTCAGATTCATCAACATTTTAAATAGACTGCAACAATTAACATTTGTCAGAACCTCTAGTATATTACATGTTATTTTGTTTAGTTGTCTGTAATGGAGAATCATGATCTATATTTGAAACAAATTTGTATTTCTCAATTTATCCAGAATCATGCAGCGGTACCCCTTAGAAACTATTTCCTGACCATCCATGACTGTGGTGGGGCATTTTACAGATCCCTTGGTTTCTATTTCTGTGCTAGAAATTTCTGTTTCTGTTTTCTGTTCTATTTCTGTTTCCAGAGGCAAAATGAAAGACAGAAGCTTTAAATTCCTTTAAAATCATAAGGTAGCAGAATTTCACAGAGATTGAGTTCTGCTTTTGTGATATTTGCCATTTGTTTGTTCTCTAAACGCCAGGGAAACACTCAGAAATTAAAAAAAAGCTTTTCAGTTCAGTTGTGGGTCAAACTTTTCAAGTGTTCCATCCTGAATAAATAAACAGCTAGCTTAAAGACAGAGAATCAGTGTTGCATTAACATTAAATGGGTTCAACAGCAGTTCACTTGCTGAAAGCTTCAGGTTTTTCCTTTTTCTGGTGTCTTGAGGCATCTCTTCTTGCTATATCCTCTTTTTTTCTTTGTTAAATCCTCTTCTGTTGACTGAATGATGAAATGAGGATGCAACCTCATTATACCTCCCACTCCTCAAACAAAGCTTTGCCTATTTTTACTTACTCACAGGTTTTTAAAGGGAAGCTTACACTAAGTCCAATCTTAAACTAGATTTTAGAAAGTATGATTGTGTGCTTGTCCATGCAAAACTCACTGCCAAATGCTAGGGTTTTCTGGGTTGTGACAATGTTTACTGCCACTCAGTGCTGCTGAATACAGCAGCTTGGAAAAATTAGTTATATTTTCCCCAAATTGAGAGCATGCCAAAATAATGGCAAGTAAACACATTTCTACTGCGTTTTCCTTTCGGAGTGCACAAGTCCGATTCATGAGCAAATGTCTTTTATGAGCTAGTTCTTTTAATGAATCATTCAAAAAGACTGACAAACTCAGCACTGAATCAGTCAATGTCTTTCTGAATTGCAATTTTTATTGATTTCAGTGATTTTCATTTTGGAATCAAATGTAGGGGGTGAATTAAAGGGTTAGTTCACCCAAAAATGTAATTTCTGTCATTAATTACTCACCCTCATGTCGTTCCAAACCCGTAAGGCCTTCGTTCATCTTCGGAACAGAAATTAAGATATTTTTGACGAAATCTGAGAGGCTTCTGAACCACACAACCTTCAGAACGCCGGCTCATTATTGGCCAGCTCCTGCGTCAGCATCACACACATGCGTCAGGCTGCTCACATGAACAGTGTCGGCCAATACTGAGCCGGCATTCTGACGTAGAACCCGGAAGCGCTGCACTGTGTTTAATACGTCGACAGCGTCAGAGAATGGCGGAAGAGAAGAAATTGTTGAATAAAGTCATTATTTTTGTTTTGTTTTTGCGCACAAAAAGTATTCTCGTCGCTTCATAACATTAAGGTTTAACCACTGTTGTCACATGGACTATTTTAACAATGTCTTTACTACCTTTCTGGGCCTTGAAAGGTGCAATGACGTTGGTGCCTATGTGTAGTTCAGAAACCTCTCGGATTTCATCAAAAATAACTTAATTTGTGTTCCGAAGATGAACTAAGGTCTTACGGTTGTGGAACGACATGAGGGTGAGTTCTTAATGACAGAAATTTCATTTTTGGGTGAGCTAAGCCCTTAAGGTTGATTGGGACACTTTTTGCTATTGAGATGACTGGGAAAAATTGTCCCAATCAACCTGAATTCACTTACCTCTGGTTAGTTAAAAAAAAAAAAAAAAAAAAAAAAACATTTTGAAATAAATATAATTTAAAAAAAATTATGAAATTATTAAACAATTTACATTTTGTTTATAAATTACTTTATTTTAGATGCATTTTGTATGCATTATTCACTACTGTAAAGTGATATGACTGCTGGATGTTTTCTGTGCGATTAATCAGTAAAATTTGTTGTTGTTATTATTAATATTATTTATTTATTTATTTATTTATTTATATTTCAATTATTATATAGTTGTTGTAGCCCCTTTAGCACACAAATCTTGAGATCACTGCAGCTCCATGTACTTGTGTGAAGCTTAAGGTCAAAGTTATATTTTTAATTGCTCTGAGTCAGTGCCAAAAATATGCTACATTTTGCTCTTGTGCGCCACAAGAATCAAAGGTTGTACGGTTAAGTGTCCACAGGCACCTTGTTTTTTTTGTTTTTTTTTCAGCTAAGCTAAGCTGTCATGATGTCAGAACTTGTCTCCAGTCAGTTTAACACCATTCAGCTGACTCTGACCTTCACAGACTCTCTCATCCCTTAGATAACTGCCTTGTTTCTCTCTTTATGTCATACTGTATTGGACGTAAAGTGTCCTGTGCGGGCAGTGGCTGTCATTATGGGTGTCATCTGCAATGTTTATCGTCTGTACTTAGGAATCGTTTTAAAGGCATTGGGCTGTAATGAAAGTGAGGTATTGGTGACTGCTTGTGAACAGCAGTTTCTTGTTTAATGGCCATTTTAAAGAATTTTGTCATGGGTTTCAATCACATCTTGATTGGTAGTGAGACCCAGGATTAAATGACGCTATCAAGCTGTGCTGCAGTTACAGTTGCTGACAGGGCCATGAAAGTTAAAGTTCACCTTGGACAAAAGAAAGGGAGTGTGGCATATTCAAGATTATAGGCCAAAACTTATAGGACAAGGACATTTGTTTGAGCCAAACTCTGGTTTCAGGTCAGTACACTAATTGAATGTGATGGAAACTGAACTGCCATGCAGTGCAAATAATAACCTTAAAATTCAGTCTAGGGTTTTGCATAGGGATATGCCGGTCCAATATGGACATTTTTTGTAGGATTGGGTATTAGTCAGGCGAGATACGAGATACAGTGATTATCAATGTCAATCTCAAAAAGAAAAGGACAAAAAAAGCAGCACAGAAGATTTAATGCATTATATTCCAAATCATCTGAAGCCATTAAATTGCTTTATTTGAGAAACAGACAATGTAGTTCACAGAAACCCTTCCCTCCCCAGCAGCTGTCAAATGTCTCCATTCAGCATCTTCAACAGTGTGTCGTGTTCAGTTACGACAGTTAGCATGATAAAACTTTCTCCAAGATGTTCCAATGTTCCCATTATTTTGCATAATCTGAACATAAAAGGTCTGGGCTTTTGTTTAAAATTACTACTTTGCTGGAGTTTTTCTGAATGGTTTGGTACTCTCTCTCTCTTTCTCTCTCGGATGAGAGCACTGGAGTAGAGAACTGAATAAAATTCATTCACACAGTAACTGGAATGATGAAAAAGGCTCAGTAAACTGTTGGACAGATGTAATACTCTGTGTTGCACACACACAATATATCTTCTCTTTGTTATGTAACTGTTATGAACTGTAACTTTATAAAACAATTGCTTTTAAGACAACTAAAGATTTCTTTCTCATTATGACAAGAATATCACAGCAGACAGCTGTTTTTAAATTGGAAATCAGTCGCACACATATTCGCTTTCATTTTCTGTCAATTCGTTTCTTTTTCAGTCCTGCTATAGAATGCTGACTGCTTAAATAAAAACCCACTAATTGGCATATTTGTCCATATTTTTCAAAATGTGCTAAAAAGCTGTTAGAGGTAGAGCAGGAACACAAAGAAAGTGAGAAAGAGAGAGAGGATTGTGTGTTAGAGCTGAGATGGTGAAGTGTCGTACAATAAATTTAGAGGTTTAATCAGGAGAGGGTGAGCCGCCTGTCAATGATATTGGCCCGTGAGACAGCCGGGTGTTTACAGAGCCAGGTGCGCTGAGATAATGTACTGCCTCCCGGCTCCTGTCCTCCATGCTCTTCCTCTATGACAGATGGGTGATAAATATGCTTGTATCTAATTAAATCAGTAGAGGTTATTGGGATCAATCCATCTCACCTGCCCCTCCCCACCTGCCCCCTCCTATAGTCCTATCAGCTATTAATCTCAGCTTTGTTTTATGTTCCGATAATGTCGACACTCCTGCCTGCCTTGAATTACATCAACTTGATTACCGCTGAGATGCTGCCACCTGGCACCCTGTTTTTTGTTTGTTTAAAAGGTTAAAAAAAATGAGTCTGTGACGGTTTGACCTGCGACATAGGTTTCCTGTAAAACTTTAGCATCATGCAGTTCTATTCGACTCTGATGACTTCCTGCATTTTTTTTTTTTCTTTGAACAGTTGAGTATGGATTCTGCTTAAAGGTAGGATAGGTAATATTTTTTATAAACACTTTTTTTATTATACTGGTTGAAACTCTCTTCACATCCTGATGGCAAGCAATAATAGAAGTGGTCTAAATATTAAAGTATGTACATATATCTTCTTTGGAAGTGTCAGGACCAAAATGTTCATCCAATCATTACATTCGGTCTGAATGCAATGACACAATGTCCTTCCTGCCTATCAATATATGTATTTTCATACCTCCACGCACCTTGCTCGCGCAGACATCACACGTCATCAGCGCGCTCCGTAAGGCTATGCAGAGTTGTAGACAGCCACCGAGTGCCACAACAAACAGCAGCCATTTTTTACAGTTCCTCCTGAACCAAAACAACGAGCTTATGCTGTGTTCACGCCATGTCACTGTAATTACATGATGGCAACCCGTGACATTCTACCCGGAGCTGTTCACATCCTCAGACTCGGATTTATGCATTTCTGTGTCAACGCCGAAATGAATCTGCAGCAGTCAGGTGGTCCAAGTAAGAACTCTGTAAGTTGTTTACGCTCATTATTATTGAAATGTTATGTGCTTCGAGACATGAGGAAATTTTCGTCTCGTGACGCTTTGCAGAATCTGCGTTTATGTGTTTTGAAGGAGGCGTGGCTTTTGAAAACGCTATAAAGGGAGGATTGGATCTTATGCTTTCAAAGCTAGCTTGCTATTGCCAGTCCTCTCCGAAATTGCTTACACTACCTTTATTTTTAAACAAAAATTTGCAGGAAAAATATGCATGACGTTTCTGCATAATTTGGTCAAATTATGGTTTTCTGATCTATAAACAATAGTATAGGCACATACAGTCTTCTTAAATAACCTAATGATATTTTAAATGTCTTTGTTGAAATAATAAAATGGAACCAAACATGAGTTTATAATTCAAAATTACCTTTTGTCAAATAGATATTTATATTTAAAATGTTTTTTAATGTTGCTAAATGTAACCTTAAATTGGTCATTATAATGTTTATGTAGTTTTTATATACTTATTTACAAATTCCTTTTTTTTTTTTTTAAATCAATTTGCATGTTGCATTAAAAAAGTGTTTTTTACAAATTAAATATACTGTTTTAAATGTCTGATTGTTCACATGTTTTTATTAATAAATTAATTGATTCCTTCATTTCATTTTTTAAGTCGCACTCCAACTGTAATTCTTCTTCAACTGTATTTCCTAACACTGTATATTGAGATGATCAGAAAAAAAGCTGATTTAGTCACAGTAAATGTGTTACGGTAGGTTTGTTTTCCATTTTCAAGCAGGAAACTTTCTGTTTTTTCTCATGTTTGAATGAGCTTCAAACCCGACAGAGAAACTGTCCTCACATGTGCAGACGTGCTTATACACATTTAAAGACTGCTGTCATCGCTCAGAGATGAGAGCTCTGCTCTACTGATCACATACCTCTTATTCCAAGCACACATGAGTGTTCTTCCTGCTGCTCCTGGAATTGAGATGAACTTCAATGCTGTAGTTCAGTTCTGCCTCATGAGAATAGCAACAAAGTCTAGAATTCCAGCAGATAAATGCCTGATAGCGGAAGCTTTTCAACCTTAGCTACATATAAACCAATGACTACTCTGGAGCTTTTTCTTCTGAAGAGAGGCACTGGATTAGGATAATAATAAAGGTAAGGAATAGGGCATAGCTGGCAGGGAGATGGAAAAGAATTTCAGTCACTATTAAACTGAAAGGATATACACTTATTGGAGAAGGTGTAGATATCAAAATAAGTTAACAGATCTCTCTTCCTGTCCTCCACCAAGCATGACTGTTCTGACCCCTTTCTTATCTCGTAACATGTTCATTCCTTGAAGATTACATGTAAAGATTGTTTGAAGATTACATGTAAAGATTGTTTGAAGATTACTTGCTGTAGTGATATGTAGCTCTATTTGAAAGATTTTAGATTTACCTACAGAATACCCACACAACATTGATGCTCTGACTGCCAGTTAATTCCAGATAAGCGCCACCTGCTGGAGATCATGAACTTGACACAATATGAGTTTTACAGATAAGCATTCAGGCAGGGTTGGTGGACATATATAGGCATTATTTTCTTTGTTTGTTTTTATCGGAAAAGAATGTTTAAGTGGCCCTCCATAAACTAACCATAAAGCAGTCCAAACAGTTTAGATTTAGTCTCATAAATGCTAATCTATTCATTAAAACCCTAAAAAATAAAACAATAATTATGTTATTATTTACTCAAATTTTGAAGACGTTTAAGCTGCTCTTTTTCACATAATAAAAGCATGTGGATTCCAGGAAAAACAAAGTGCCATAAAAGTAATACATAGGACTTGCATATGAGTTTTATGTGGAAAAACTAACTAAAATGTAAGCCGTTTTTGCTGAAACATTTGCCATATCTCATTGGCATATCTCCAACTTGGCATGGATAATTATATAAAAACTATAAAAAGTGCAGCCTGAACATTCTACCAAGTGTATCATTTTGTGCTAAAATGAAAGAAAGAGGTTTTTAAGGTCTTGTAGGTTTTTAACAAGTTGAGTAAATTGTGATGTTTTTATAATAGAAGGATGAAGTGATTTACTTAACAATTATTACAAGAGCTTAAGGGCTTAAAGGGATAGTTCACCCAAGAATGAGAGTCCATAGAGTGCTGCAGTGATGGCGTATTTTTGTAGGCCAACCTGGAAGTTCGCATACAATCGGCAGAAGTCAAAAGCTAAACGTAAGCTATAAATTAACTACATCATGGTCGCATGACTTCAGCATCACCATCACTAATCTTCTGACAAATTTTTCAGTCTTTGTTTTTCCTAAAAAGTTTGATAATAGTTTGAAAAATCGTGACACAATCAGGCTGTGAAATTGGACTAGTTGAATGAATTTACCTGTTCGGCTGATGATGTTTAATGTCCCATTTAGCCACTTGTTAACAACCGCTTTTTACAATACAAGTAAAAGCTTTTTTAAAAAAAATTACAGTAGGGTATTACTGATGAAAAACATGAAAATATCTTGAGCTTGTTCACAACAGATCTTACTTCAAACATTAAACCAAAAACCCATTAAAAAAAACCCCACTGACTTCAGGACAATGAAACCGGAAGTGCTAAAATACTAACTCATTTCTGGGCTTTGGCCTACAAAAATGTCATTCCTGCACCGCACTATGGGCTTCAGTGTTGTTTGGTTCCCAACATTCTACAAAATATCTTCTTTTGTATTTCACACCCCTGCTAAAAAATTCAGCTAAAACCAGCCTAAACTGGCTGGCTGGTCTTAGCTGGTTTAAGCTGGAAGTAGCTGGTTTTAGCTGGTCTCCCAGCCTGGATTAGCTGGTGAAGCTGGTCTCCCAGCCTGGGTTAGCTGGTGTTCAGCTGGTTTAAGCTGGTCTCCCAGTCTCCTAGCTAACCAAAATCCCTCTAAAACCAGATATGACCAGGCTGGGAGACCAGCTAAAACCAGCATGACCAGCTTAGGCTGGTTTTAGCTGGATTTTTCAGCAGGGAGAAGAAAGTAAATCATACGGCATGACAAGTAACGCCATGAGGGTGAGTAAATGATGACAGGATGTTTATTTTTGGGTGAACTATCCCTTCAAGTAAGCACATTGTGGTTGTTCATGTATCTTGAAGCTTGCAGGGTTGGAATCTACACCCTAGGCTTTCAGTCTAGGTCCCACTACCTCCTAAAATTCGGTATGCACACATTACATACAGCGGTCACATTTGTCGTTGTTTGGCAAATTTGTGGGTGATAATGGTAATTTCTGAGTTTGCCAAAAAAAAAAAAAAAAAAGTGACACTGCACCGCACTATAATTTACACTAATAACAGGATCAGTACGACATCCTTTTAAACAAAAAGTCAATTTTATTTTTGTCTCCCCATCAGATAAGGTTACTGATATAGAGGTGTGGACAGCAGTTGATCAGTGCTATGTAGCATCTAATTAGTGGATGAAACACCTCCAGGAAACCTGCTGAGCCTCCCCATGAGGAAAAGCCCTCCCAGAACCCCTGCCAATTACACGGCTACCTGGTAGCAGGATGCTGCCCTCTACTGTGCAGAGCGGAAACCAGAAAGAGCGAGAGATGCTCGTAGACTTTAATGAGCTCCCATCAGACCTTGGTTGCATTACAAAAGCAAAAACACCTCAAACAGCATCACTTGTAATTATGCATCCTCCTCTTAACACCATCAAAGGCCTAATCACCTGGAAAGGTGTTGTGTGTCAGGAACAAGCAGGCTGTTTTACTAATTAAGACGAGCAATGCAACCGTGCCTGCTAGCCTCTCCCTCTGTACTTTTGCTGAGAGAAGGGCTGAGCTTTTCCCCTCCATCAGATTGGTGAAAACTGTAAGATGCATGAGTGAGAGAAATGCATTCCTGCTGTGATTATGTAAAGAAGCTGGAGGGAGTTGGATTGCTGTGAAGCTGTAATGGACGCTATGCGCAATGACACGACTGAGCCATCTCCATCCCTCTCCATTATGAGCAGATTCAGCCTTCTGTTAGTGCTGCAGAGGACAAACACACAGCTCGAGTTTCAGGGTTCATCACTTCTTGCCTGTTACACCCGCAGCCTTCTATCTATGATGCGTTTTTCACTGCTGTACAGCTGAGCTCTGCTGAGAACAAATAGCATAAAACTAAATGTTGCCATTATAATCTTTTTGTATATGATTTTATAATGATTATAAACTTTTGTTTCTTTCATGCAGTACACGCTATTTCATGGTCAAAAACAGCATATACAAAATATTAATAATTGTTTGTAGGGTAACACTTTATTTTTAGGGATGCACCGATGTATCGGCCGCTGATATTTATCGGCCGATTTTTGCTCAATTTACAACCATCGGCATATCGGCTATAGCAGAAAAAAGGCCGATATAACAAACCGATAGTTTATTAACTAACTGCGTGAAGGCACTGAGTTGTATAATGACTGTTGCATAATCCTATGACAAACTTTAAATCTGCAAAATATCTCTAAGGAACTGCATGCTCTCCATTACCCGTATAGCTCCGTAGACGAGAACCCGTCAAAATAAAAGTCCCGCCTTAGTAAAGGAGATGGTGCAGATCTCATACATACACTATATTGCCAAAAGTTTTGGGATGCCTGCCTTTATGCGCACATGAACTTTAATGATATCCCATTCTGAATCCGTAGGGTTTAATATGGAGTTGGCCCACCCTTTGCAGCTTTAACAGCCTCAACTCTTCTGGGAAGGCTTTCCACAAGGTTTAGGAGTGTGTTTATGGGAATTTTTGACCATTCTTCTAGAAGCGCATTTGTGATGTTGGTGAGAAGGCCTGGCTTGCAGTCTCTGCTCTAATTCATCCCCAAGGTGTTCTATCGGGTTGAGGTCAGGACTCTGTGCAGGCCAGTCAAGTTCCTCCACACCAAACTCGCTCATCCATGTCTTTATGGACCTTGCTTTGTGCACTGGTGCACAGTCATGTTGGAACAGGAAGGGGCCATCCCCAAACTGTTCCCACAATGTTGGGAGCATGAAATTGTCCAAAATGTCGTGGTATGTTGAAGCATTAAGAGTTCCTTTCACTGGAACTAAAGGGGCAAGGCCAACCCCTGAAAAACAACCCCACACCATGATTCCCCCTCCACCAAACTTTACACTTGGCACAAAGCAGTCAGGCAAGTACTGTTCTCTCTGTTCTCTAATTTAATATTACTCTATACTATAAAAAAAAAAATCTGTATTATAAAATGATATTATGATTATATCGAAAGTGTGTGGACAAGTGCTCTGTCACACCCTCAATGCACTTGCACATTGTAAAACACATTTATGTATTTTTTGTCTTCCATGGCAGCATCCATATGGTTTTTCTCATGGATTGGTCATAGTATATTCGAACTTCCACAATTAATCCTTTTTTTTTTTTTTTCTCCACGTTTAATGTTTAATATACATTTAAATATTTATTTTAAACAGTTGCACATATGTAATACATAGAAGTATAGTAATCAAAACATAATACATAATTATATATAGTATAATTATACACTACAGTTCTAAAGTTGGTAAGTTTTTTTTTTTTTTTTTTTTTTTTTTTAATGTTTAAAGTCTTTGATCAAAAATACAGTAAAATGGTAATATTGCAAAATGTTAGTACAATCAAACAAATAATTGTTAATCTATTTTAAAATGTCATTTTTCCTGTGATGGAAAAGCTGCATTTTTAGCAGCCATTACTCCAGTCTTCAGTGTCACATGAGGATGTGTTAGGGGAACATTCTAGTTTTGGTGTTTTGTGTCGATCACAGTGTAGACGGCTCTGTTGATTGAAGGAAGTGTCCTAGTTTGGTCGTGTAGATGGGATGTCAGGCTGAATGTGGTTAGGGTCCTCTGCGGTGGATTCTTTAGAGCAGTATGGCTGATGCATAGAGGCTTGTTAAGACTTGATCAATATTTTAAGTGGCTTATTTTATGCACTGGTAGGCGTGCACTGTTGAAGACTGATGAGTCTATTAGCAAACTGAGTTTTGTGTAATTGCTGTGTGGAAAATGAGCGTATGATACAGTGCGATGACTGGGGAAAGATTTCATTATTTTTTTGCTTGGCTTTTGTTTTGCAGGATTGCTGATTTCGGTTATTAGCACATGGAGCGTAAAATTCCACTTTATTTAGTTTATTTACACTTCAGAAGATATGCTGTTTTAATCTATTAAAATAGGAATATTTTAAAGGTTAGTCCACCCAAAAATTAAAGTTCTGTCATCATTTACTAACTCTCCTGTCATTCCAAACTTGTTTGACTTTCTGCTATGGAACGCAAAATAAGATATTTTGAAGAATGTTAGTAACCAAACAGTTTTGGTTCTGATTGGCTTCCATTTTATGGACAGCAAATACATTGTAAGTCATTGGGAACTGAAACTTTTTGGTTACCAACATTGTTCAAAATATCTTGTGTGTTCCACAGAAGAAGAGAAATACAGGTTTGGAACAAAATGTGTAAATGTTGACAATTTTCATTTTTGGGTGAACCAACCCTTTAACTATTTTAAATTATTAACTAAATATTAAATTATTTTAATTAATTTTACTTTTTGTGTTCTCTTGGCACAGTGAAGCTGCATTCACACGGGGCGTCGGCGTTAACGCTTGACAGAGGGCGTGTCTGAAGCTTGTGTTGACACGACCGTTATAGTGATAACAGCCAATCACATTACTTTCTGGTGTTGCATGAATGCAATTGGCTAGCGACTGCTCTAGAGTGTTTGCATAAAGCGATCTGATTGGCTGACGCCTGCGTTGGCACTTGAAAAGTTGAGAAATCTTCAACTTCTGCCACTTGCAACGCGAGTGAAGCGACGTGACGGAACCTACAATTCAGTTCGGCAACGTATGACGTCACCCATTCAAAGTAAACGAGAAGCGTTAACGACGATGCCCCATGTGAATGCGTTATGCATCAGATGGTAATAGTTTTTTTTTGTTTCATTTTTTTTTTAGGGAAATGGTATTGTAAATAGAACTGTACTGTTTGGTGTTTTCATCTTGAACCCTCTTGGCTCCATGTGAACCGCAAGAGAATTCTTGTTTTGTTGTTGAGTGTTGGTCCCTTATGAGACTGGTGTCTTTTGAAAGCACCTCCAGGGCACTGAAGAATTGTGAGCAGTGCTGAGTTTATATGGTAGAGGGTGTCCAGCTCGGACCGCACAGCCTTTAACAGTTTGGTCAGAAAGGAACAGATTGATAGGCTAAAATATAGAACTCATTGGTGACACACTGTCCTTCCCTTGGGACACACATTGAGCTTCTGGAACAATGTGCCTTCCTTTTGTGCGAAGTTTTGAAGATTGGAAACGGCTACCAAACTTCGATGTATAATAGTTGAAAATGTATTTATTTATTTATGGAAAAAACATTGCAGTTGCTTTTTTAAAGAAAGAATGCATGTCTAAAGCAAATATGCATAATTTATCATTAGCAATACACTGATGTGGACATTTTGGTCAGTGCAGTTAACTGACAATTATTTATCTTTAATTATTACTTTTTATGTTTATTATTTATGTTTTTATTTAGGTATGAAGCTTATTTTGAAATAATATACAGGCTTTAGATTTTGTAATTTGTGAACTGTTCATCATATGAGTTGAGTTGTGGAATTGTGTAAATGTCACTGATATCATCTTGTGTAGTAATGTAACTGAAAACCTATGAAATATGATAAAGTACATTATCAGCTGATCAGTTTTTTGTAATAATGAATTCTTTGACAATATAAATGTAGTATTATTTGTCATACCAGTAAAGTACATTGAAACTGAAAACTGAGGGTTTTTATGGTGCAGAATTCTCCTGACATCTTAATACCAGCAGTGAAGTTATCGTGCTTGAGTGTGTGTGTGTACATAAAGCAAAACACGCTCTGCTGCTGAAAGGGCTTGCTTTGTTTTCTCTTCTCGCTCCATTATTCAGGCCTTTCATCCTGCTGCTGTTTTCTGTCACCTAAATCAACAGGTGGCTGAAGGGCCTGTTGGGAACTTTACAGATCTTTAGCTGCCCCAGATTTATAGGATGTAGTGTATCTCTCTCTCTCTCTCTCTCTCTCTCTCTCTCTCTCTCTCTCTCTCTCTCTCTCTCTCTCTCTCTCTCTCTCTCTCTCTCTCTCTCTCTCTCTCTCTCTCTCTCTCTCTCTCTCTCTCTCTCTCTCTCTCTCTCTCTCTCTCTCTCACAAGTTTTCCAACTACCTGCATTTAATGGATGGATGTGCATAGTCTTGTTATGTGCTTGCTGTCCTTTGGAATCTTGCTTATAGAAGTAGTTTAAAATAGAAGAAATACACACTGTATCTTTAATGCCATGTTTATTACAACCTAAGGTCAGATGAACTCAATTTATTTCTAAATGTCAGGCATAACATGGCATAATGAGATGTTTGAGACACTTTTTTAAAATGTGTACAAAGATGACCTGAACAGTGTTTTGGTTTTGTCTACCCTGATGAAGTACGACTGTAGAAATTCTAAAATAGCGCATTCACATTTTAAGTGTTGTTGTTTGATGCAATATAAAAATAAAGATAAAATCCTTTTTCCTGCAGAGCGCACCATGGCCAGACACGAGGTGCGAGAAGTGGAGCAGAGACAGACGCGGGACAGCCTGCGGGACTCTCCAGCGTTGCCTGAGATTGAGGATCTGGTCATCATCTATAACCGTGTGCCCAAGACTGCCAGCACCTCCTTCACCAACATCGCATATGACCTGTGCGGAAAGAATCGCTTCCATGTTCTCCACATCAACACCACCAAGAACAATCCGGTCATGTCCCTGCAGGACCAGGTAGCATCTCTATTACATGAGCTTGCTTTACATCAAAATGATTGCCATTTCTGTAAATACTATGAGATCATTTAACGTTTTAATTCAAATTATGTGTGCAAAATTCTTGTTCCTTTGCAAATCTAGTTATACGAGTCAACAAACCGATTAAGGCCATTTTCCCACCTAGTTTGTTTGAGCACTCCAAGCAGTCCCAATATACAGTGTAACTACTATATGTGAACACCACAAATCAACTCAGATTGCTCTAAAAGGAGCCAGTGTCTTTTTGTGTTTCAGTTAAATCCCATTTTAAGCCCATAACTAGATTTGGTTCATTTAAAATATACTATATGTGAGACCACCCTGAATGTCATTGAGATATTGCGATTTATTCATCACACTGGAAATGGAAGTTCAGAGCATTGCCTTGTGGGATACAGTGATCAAAAATACAGTAAAAACAGTATTATTGTATATTATTTTATATTGTGAAATATAAGTACAATTTAAAATAACTGCCTTCTATTTTAACATATAGAAAGTCTATAATTACTCCAGTCTACAGTGTCACAGAAATCATTCTAATATGCTGAATTTGTGCTCAAGAAACTTTTCTTATTATCAATGTTGAAAACAGTTGCTCTGCTTTTCTTTTGTGGAAATTGTGATATACAGTATCTCACAAAAGTGAGTACACCCCAACCATTTTAGTATATCTTCTACAATAATATAGAAATGAAACTTGGATATATTTTAGAGTAGTCAATGTGCTGCTTGTATAGCAGTAAAGGTTTACTGTCTTCTGGAAATAACTTAACATACAGCCATTATTGTCAAAATAGCTGTCAACAAAAGTGAGTACACCCTAAGTGATAACAGCTCTACGTCTTTTAACCATGCAAAGCCACATGTCCTATTCATCGTGTTCATGTTTTTGTCTGCTTGATAGGACCATACAAATTTGCGTATCTTGTATTAGAGCAGTTACAATTTGGTGCTTTGAGTACAATTCTCTCATACTGACCACTAGATGTTCAACATGGCACCTCATGGCATAGAACTCTCTGAGGATTGGAGAATTAGAATTGTTGCTCTCTACAAAGTTGGCCTAGGCTATAAAAAGATTGGTAACACCCTGAAACTGAGTTACAGCACAGTGGCCAGGGTCATACAGAGGTTTTCCAAGACGGGTTCCACTCGGAAGAGGCCTCGCAAGTGTTGATTAAAGAAGTTTAGTCCTCGTGCTGTGCGTCAGGTGCAGAAACTGGCTTCAAAAAACAGACGCATGAGTGCTGCCAGCATTGCTTTAGAGGTTGCAGAAGCGGGAGGTCATCTTGTCAGTGCTCAGACCATACGCCGCACACTGCAACAAGTCGGTTTGCATGGCCATCGTCCCAGAAGGAAGCCTCTTCTGAAGCTGGCTCACAAGAAAGCCCACAAACAGTTTGCTGAAGACAACCTGTCCAAGAGCATGAATTACTGGAACCATGTCCTGTGGTCTGATAAGTCTAAGATAAACTTGTTTGGCTCAGATGGTGTCCAGCATGTGTGGCGACGTCCTGGTGAGGAGTACCAAGAAAATTGTGTCTTGTCTACAGTCAAGCATGGTGGTGGTAGCATCATGGTTTGGGGCTGCATGAGTGCTGCTGGTACTGGGGAGCTGCGCTTTATTGAGGGGAACATGGATTCCAACATGTACTGTGACATCCTGAAGCAGAACATGATGCCCTCCCGTCAGAAACTGGGCCGAACGGCATGATAATGACCCCAAACACACCTCCAAGATGACAGCTGCCTTGCTGAGGAAGCTGAAGTTGAAGGTAATGGAGTGGCCAAGTATGTCTCCAGACCTGAACCCTATTGAGCACCCGTGGGGCATCCTCAAATGGAAGGTGGAGAAGCGACATGTGTGTAACATCCAGCAGCTCTGTGATGTCATTATGGAGGAGTGGAAGAGGATCCCAGCAACAACTTGTGCAGCTCTGGTGAATTCCATTCCCAGGAGGATTAAGGCAGTGCTAGATATCAATGGTGCTCACACAAAATATTGACACTTTGGACACAGTTTTGACATGTTCACTTAGGGTGTACTCGCTTTTGTTGCCAGTTATTTAGGCAATAATGGCTGTATGTTGACTTATTTTTAGAGGACAGTAAATCTGTACTGCTATACAAGCTGCACATTGACTACTCTAAAGTGTATCCAATTTTCATTTCTAGAGTGATTCAAAGAATAGAGAAAAAAAAAAAAAAAAAAAATTATAATTTTTTTTTTTTTTTCTCTGTTCTTTGAATAGAAAGTTTAAAACAGCAACATATTAATATTTATTAGGTGTTTAATGATTCCTTAATGTCACGATTCGATACATATCACGATACTGAACTCACGATACGATATTATCGCGATACTCCAAGTGCTGGTAACCCAATGCACAGGACAATGGTGACACCAGAATAAAAATATTCATGATTCTGAAAATACAAAATTATTTTAGACGAATATGCTTGCATTCTGTCACTGACTATATACATTTAAAATAATGTAGGCCACTTTTTACTGGTAACACAAGTCATTTGGCATTATCAGGACCCACAAATATTCCCCCATTGCATTATTATAAATTATATTATATATACCTTTTTTTTTTTTTTTATAACTATAGTGAATAAACTGTATTAATGAATGAAATGTTCAAGGTGTCTGAATAAATTTTGGTTTGACTGATACTGTGACATGATATATTGTTACACCCCTATTATTTATATTATTTGAACAATGAAAAATCTTTGCTGTCACTTTTGATCAATTTAATTAATCCTTGCTGAGTAAAAGTATTAATTTCTTTAAAACTAATCTTACAGACCTCCAACTTTTGAAGTTATTTAATCATTTAAAAAAAAAAAAAAAAAAAAGTAATATATTTTAAGTATACTCACTCACAGGTGATCAGAGTTTTAAAACATGCCATTCATTTTTAAATATGCTTACACAAGATAATTATTAAATAGCCAGACAACATCTATGAATATGCCAGCTGGCACATTTTACAGACACTCACAAGAAACCTTGTGCAGTTTGGACTGAGTTCACAGGTGTAGGGCGTTTGTACTGATGAGATTGTGATGGCATTTCCTTAATTTTCACTCTAACAGGCCAGGTGATGTCAGCACAGCGGCCCTGTGTTTCTGTCGCACACTTCCTCTAACAAGCCGTCTCATCTCTGGCTCCACCTCCATTATTCATAGCCTACTGTCAATATCCACACTGCTGCTGTGCCTTTGTGTGACAAGCAGCGTTGAACAAGCTGAACCGAGAGATAAAAAGAACAACAATGGGGTAAAAAAGAATGAAGCGCAGATTTTGTTGACAGCAGCAAAGAAATGCAATTCTCTATTCATCATATGTATTGTTAGGCTATATAGAGGAACGTGTTGTCAGCTAACGGAAATCAGTCTCAGGTTTTGACAAATGCAGCTGTTTTATTTGCAGTGTTGAAAGTGTTACCTTCAACAAAAAGCGTTCCTGCATCATTTTGACCTCACACGTGTCAACATTATTCAGCTCAGCGTGTGGCTGTGTCGGACTGCGATCATGAGCATACGTTTGCATTTGTATTCACGTCATTGCCATCCGCAAAATAAAATGCCTTGGAGCGGAGGGAGGGAAGGTGTTATTTGTGAGCGATTCTGCCAAGGTAATATCCAGTCTAGCTTTCAACAAAGCCTGTCGACGATGCAGGTGGTACAACCTTTTCCCTCCCGGGGGAGTATAGCTGTGAGACTATGGGGAGGATGTTTGGAGAAAACATTGCTGAAATGTGTTTGTGTCAGGTTTGTATTAAGTAGTCACTTGGCTGGTTTGTTCAGCAGCCTGTGACAGATGCAGTACGTCAGTGCGAGATTGTTATTTGAGATTTGGATATCGTTGATGCTTGAATGATGGGGGCATATCACACATGCATTAAAATAAATTTGGTGGTTTATAAACTGTGCACAGGGACAAATTGAATGTGTTATCTTGTGCTTACAGATGAGGTTTGTAAGGAACGTGACGTCCTGGCGAGAAATGAAACCAGGTTTCTACCATGGCCATGTCGCCTACTTGGACTTCACAAAGTGAGTTTTTGCTGTATTAATATAAAACCATAATAACAATCACTGTACGTAATTGCCTTATCAAAATTCATTCATAATTCAACAAATTCATTGTTGTCTGTTCCTAAAAAAGACATCCATCAGACAGCTACATAATTGACCGATATGAGAAGATACTTTTAGGTGCTTCTGCCCTCTTGTGGTTAAAAATGGAACAAGCCTTTATTTTGGAACAGTCTGAAGCTGCACTGAATATTGTATTTTATATTTATTTGCACAAATTTGCGGAGTTTATGTGCTGCTGTCATGAAAGGAAAAGGAACATATATCAAGTAGTTAAGAAATTCTTAAATTATTATTATTTATTTATTTTTATTTTTTTTCACTGCTGGTTGAACTGGTTGGAAAATGCATTTATCTTTATAGATTTGAAGTCTTTAATTTATTATTTTATATTCTTTTTGCACACATTCGTGGAGTTTATTTGGTGAAACCACAATTAATTTTATTTTATTTTATTTTATTTTTATTGAGCACACATCTATGGAGTTGTCATTAAAACACATTTAACATTTTTAAGAAATTCAACTTTTCACTCAGATTGTTGTTGATAATATAATTTATAATTAAAAAAAATGTAATTAAAAAAAATTCTAATATAATTTTTTCCAAATAGGTTTGGTATCAAGGGGAAGCCGGTTTACATCAACATTGTACGGGACCCCATCGAGAGGTTGGTGTCATACTACTATTTTCTCCGATTTGGAGATGATTATCGGCCAGGTCTCAGACGGAGAAAGCAGGGGGACAAAAAGGTATTGTATTTGAAGGTTTTCGTCTTAGAATATTTGATAATGCCTCCATTATGAAAAGTAACATTTCATGTTCTAACCATGTGAATGCTGAGATGCAATGTGTGTGACTGCATTTCAGACGTTTGATGAGTGTGTGTCGTCAGGAGGTTCTGATTGCACTCCTGAGAAGCTTTGGTTACAGATCCCGTTCTTCTGTGGCCATTACTCGGAGTGCTGGTGGGTAATATGAGCAGTCTGTTACTCTGTTTTTCATTTAACTCTCTTTCTCATTAGATAAATTGATTGAATCACCCTTTACTGATTTGTTCTCGAAACTATGTAGGAGCTGGAAATGATGTTGTTTGTCGGTGTATGCAGGAATGTTGGCAGTAGGTGGGCTCTCGAGCAAGCCAAGTATAATTTGGTGAATGAGTATCTGCTCGTGGGAGTGACTGAGGAACTGGAGGATTTTATCATGATGCTCGAGGCAGCACTGCCACGTTTCTTCAGAGGAGCAACTGAGCTCTACCGCACAGGTACTTGGCCTTTATCTAAGGATTAAAGGAATAGGTCAACCAAAAATAACAATTCTGCTCTACTACATATACTCAACGTTTTCATTCCAAACCTCACTTTATTTCTTCTGTGTGACACAAATGCTGAATACGATAGCTTTGTGAGAGAAACAGCCAGAAGTTCAAATGGAAACATTTATGAAAGTCCATGAGAGAAGTACATTAATAATGGATGAATGATTCTTCTGAGTCAGATCTTTTGGAAGAGAGTGACCAAAACATTATTAAAATTTCTCCTTTTGTGTTCCGTGAAAGAATGAAATTCATAAGGGCCCTATACTGTAAGTGTTGCTGCCTACATTATTTAAGCAGTGGGAAAACTCAGGATTTTCTTTGAACCAAGATTTTTAGAGCAGATTACACACCAAATGCTACCAGCACTAAAAATCTTCCCATTTTATTTATTGAAATTGCTTAACATCAGTTTTTTTTCCAACACGCATCACTTTGTAATTATGATTTTGAGCTCATATTTATAGCTACAATATGTAGATTTTTCGCCGCTATAGGTCGCCTATTCAAAACAAAGGCGTAGCTTGATGACGCAGAGTTTGAGCATGGAATCTTGGGGGATTCCGGTCAAGCGTATGAGGTAACACAGCACTGTTTATCATATTAGATACATTTGACTGTGTTGAAAATGATGTTATAATGTTACTCTGTGCGTTCGCTCGGCGGCTGCTGTGAGACACTTGTTGCACAATGCAGTAAGCTAGATTGATTTCAGAATATCATATTAATAAATGCTTGATAGGCTGTGTTGATAAATGGCATGCAATTAATTTTAAAACATATGATGGAGAAAATGCTGTATTACTTAGCTACTTGACAAAATAGTGTTTTTCTCTGAGGCATGGTAAAAGCATGGTACTCTTGGAAAATCAAGAGAACTAGGTTTAAACAATAAGACTAAACGTGTTGAGCTATATAACAATAATTCGTTTTCTGTCTGTAAATGTAACCAAACAGTTGTTCCCTTGTCTAATAAAACATGTAATATATTAAAGCATCTTTGGTGTTTCCATGGTTTCTACAAAATAAAACTGGAAACCGAGGGTAACGCGGGTATGACACCATTGACAGGCGACTCCCGGACACGTCCCAGATCCTTGGTTAAAATCACGATTTTTCTCACGATTTACAAAGTGTTGGAAACATTTGGGATATTGTAAGTACTCAAATGAACAAAATATATAAAACTGGCCTAGTGGTTTTTGGATATTTTACTGCAAAATTCTTACATATTGTGCTTTAACATATAAAGTTCAATACATTAAAGGCGCCTCATGTGTTACAGTGTTATTCAGGTATTCAGCATTGAATGATTTCTAACATTGATCCAGCATTGATGATACTAACCATTTAAACCTCCTGAGTGACCTGCATTTTATTATGTCTTTGACTTCAATTGCAGGTAAGAAGTCTCACTTGAGGAAAACAAGCGAGAAGAAACCTCCTACTAAAGAGTCCATCTCAAAGCTGCAGCAGTCCAACATATGGAAGATGGAGAACGAGTTCTATGAGTTTGCGCTGGAACAGTTTCAGTTTGTGCGCGCTCACAGCGTCAGGGAAAAAGATGGAGAGCTTTACCTGCTGGCTCAGAACTTCTTTTATGAGAAAATCTATCCAAAAGTAAACTAGAGTATACATTAGCATGGTCCAAGTGTCGTTTGGCCTGTTCATGTACTGTTCTGTCACTTTCACTGGGAAGAGAAGAAGAGGACATCTAGAATGTGGACACAAATGCCTGGAGGTCCTAGCCTAGAGGGCTTGAGGGTTTTAGAGCGTGTTTTTTTTTTTTTTTTCTTTTTTTTTTTTTTCTTTTCTTTTTGAGAGAGACTTTACACAGTGCTGATCACGATGCTCAGTATCAAGCAACTTTGAGCCCAGTATCTTTTTATGGACTTTCACAGCAGTGAAAAAACTTGACATAAACATCAAATTATCACATAATTCATCATGCCTTCCAAAAGAAAATGACAGAAGCTTTTTGGCCATCAGTCATTGAGAAATATGAATTTTGAACAGGGTCAAAAGGGTACTTTTTGTACCAGACATTTGGTACATTAGGAGCACCTCCTTATTTTACTACTAACTGTGGTTTTGTGAATTCCTAACACTTTCTTGCATTGTGTATATTGATTTTTAATAGAATGCCATAAACAGTGTTTACAGACTTTAGTAAAGGTATTGTAGCCAGAGGTTAGAAAGTGGTAAAACAGATTTCATATCTGTACAAATTGTATTTACATGTATATTTTATGTAATTGGACCAAATGGTTGTAAGAAATTCAAAGCTGTAGAGTTTAAAATTAGTTATTTAGAAAATAGACACTTTTGAGAATCCCACTGGTGCTTGCTTTCTTTTTTATTGCTCATTTTTTCCATCACAACTCCTGAAGACTCTAAAATAATGAAATAGAGGTTACACTGATCTCTGAGACTTTTGAATTGAAGACCATGACCTCCATGATCCTGTTTTTGTCTGCTACTGTATGAGACCTGATTAGTCAAGAACAGGTTCCTTGAGTCTTAACTACTGGTATCATCTTGTAGCTCAGTACTGGCTTAAGGTAACGTGGTCTCAACAGACTTCTACCCTCTCAGCAGTCCTAATTATAGTGTGTTCTACCAGAAGATATGAAAGAAAGAAAGAAAGAAGAAAGGCTCAAACCAACATTAGTTGTACACTCAATAGTGCCTTCATGAATCATTCATCCCACCCTGGTTCCAGCAGTTGTTCAGATTATTTAAACAATGTCTGTATTTGAAACTTTTAAAGCTGCCAGCTTTCCTTTTATATTTGGGTTCTTTCCTTTATCTTTCGTTACTTTTTTTTTTTTTTTTTTTTGTATAAATTGTCTCAAAGCATTTCAAATAAACTACTGTCTATGAGACCATGTTGTTTTCAGGATGCTTAGTTTCTCTTACAAACAACAATTCATTCCAGAGGTTTTAAACGGGACTTTTTTTTAGGACTCTTAATGTGTTAAATTAAGTCATCAATTACATGATAAACATATTAAAGTTTTACTGATTTATTAAATATATTGATCCTGTTAATTGATCATATGTGTATCAAGTGTTGCTTAATACAATATTTGTGGAAACTTTTTTTTTTTTTTTTATCCTTTGATTAAATAGAAAGTTCAAAAGAACAGCATTCAGAACAGAAATCTTTTGTAACAATTTAAACGTACTGCGTGTCACTTGTGATCAAATTAATGTATCCCTGCTGAACAAAAGTGTGTGTATATATATATATATATATATATAATATAAAATCTTGCTAAGCCCAAACTTTTTAATGATAGTTTGTTTTTATATTACAAAACTGTGCAGTTTTGGTTATTATTATTGTAATATACTATTATTTTCTTAATATCATTAATACACAAATGCCCACTTTCTATTTTCAAGTCCCGTCCTACATTTTATTTTCTTATAGAATAATATTTTTTAAAAAATGTCACGTGACAGAAAATGGGTTATGAGCACCATTGCACTTTGACTTTGCATATATGACAGATGTTATTGATGTAATCATGCTATCATAGAAGTGTAATAGTGTCTGCACTATATTAAATAACAAGTAATGGACATTTCTTATTATCAGTTGCTCAAGCTCAGTTTTACAGTTTTACCATTAAACAAGGGCAGGCTGTCATGGTGACTAGGAAAAATAACCTCTAATTCTAAAGTGGTAGGGACTAAAAGTAGGAGGAGAGTGAGCGTGTCCAATGTGAACAGTGCACAACGAACAGCCTTCATCTCCACACAGACAGACAGACAGCAGCAGCACATGTCTGCTTCACAAAAGAGAACTCAATTAACTTTTTTTTCCTTTTGCTGCAGGCGAAACAAAGCATTGTTTCATTAGGCAGATGAATACAGGCTGATAATTACTCCTCAATTAAAAAGAGCCTGTACCATGTATTGATTTGCAAGGGAGAAGGTTAATTAGTGTTCTGTTGATGTAGTGTTGCTATCATTTGTTTCCATGTCACTGAGTTTCCTAGCATGAAACATGATTTTTATCTGAGTTATTATTTGTTTAGAATATATTTAAGTTTATGACCTGATGGGTAAATTATCAAACACAGGGCTATAACATTCTGGCAGCCTAAAAGTTTAGATGTGACTAGCTGGGACATTGGCATGGTATTTGTGTCACTAACATTATAAAAACTAAACTAAAGTTGTTGTTGTTGTTTTATAATGTTAGTGACAAATACCATGCCAATGTCCCAGATAGTCACATCTAAACTTTTATTTAGTTTTTTATTGTATATACACTATATTGCCAAAAGTATTGAGACACCCCTCCAAATCATTAATTTCAGGTGTTCCAATTACTTCCATGGCCACAGGTGCAGTGGTGTAAAGCACGCTGCCACTGGACTCTAGAGCAGTGGAGACTTGTTCTCTGGAGTGACGAATCACGCTTCTCTGTCTGGCAATCTGATGGACGAGTCTGGGTTTGGCGGTTGCCATGAGAACGGTACTTGCCTGACTGCATTGTGCCAAGTGTAAAGTTTGGTGGAGGGGGGATTATGGTGTGGGGTTGTTTTTTTAGGGGTTGGGCTTGGCCCCTTAGTTCCAGTGAAAGGAACTCTTAATGCTTCAGCATACCAAGACATTTTGGACAATTTCATGCTCCCAACTTTGTGGGAACAGTTTGGGGATGGCCCCTTCCTGTTCCAACATGACTGCGCACCAGTGCACAAAGCAAGGTCCATAAAGACATGGATGAGCAAGTTTGGTGTGGAGGAACTTGACTGGCCTGCACAGAGTCCTGACCCCAACCTGATAGAACACCTTTGGGATGAATTAGAGCGGAGACTGCGAGCCAGGCCTTCTCGTCCAACATCAGTCCCTGACCTCACAAATGCGCTTTTAGAAGAATGGTCAAAAATTCCCATAAACACACTCTTAAACCTTGTGGAAAGCCTTCCCAGGAGATTTGAAGCTGTAATAGCTGCAAAGGGTGGGCCAACTCTATATTAAACCCTACGGATTAAGAATGGGATGTCATTAAAGTTCATGTGCACATAAAGGCAGGCGTCCCAAAACTATTGGCAATATAGTGTATATATAATTATATATAACTTCAATAAGTTTATTGTTAGTAGCATGGTAGCATTTAAATCTTTTTAACATCTTCTTAATTATGAGGAATGAATTTATTTATTTATTTAGTTAGTTAGTTAGTAGTTTCCCAGACCTGTTTTTCTAACTTACTTTTGCTGTTTGCAAAAAAAAAAAAATAGATGCAATGATAATAAAAAAAAAAAATTGATTATATGATATTGAAATGAATACTTTTGTCTTAATTTTTATATTCATTTTTTTGAGTTTAAAAACCAAAACCTTTTATCAACCCTGTTACCATATTTAAAATAATAATAAAAATAGTTATCAAAACATTATCACCTTTATGTCACAGAACCAGCCAACACCACAACACCAGATCCCATCACTCCACTCACACGATCTCAATCACCGGAATTCTAATCACACACACCTGCAAGCACTTATCATGGACTCCATATAAACCAGCACTCCACTAGCACTCACTAGGCGTTTCTCAATACCAAGTTCGCAAAGTTCGGACTTACGTCCTTGGTAGTTAGAACTTGTTAAGTTCGACTCAGGAGAACGGACTCCGGTGGACGGAGGACGCAAGGCCGGTGATTCTGCAAATGGCACAGCAGCATACTTGATAACATCACTCAGCTCGCTCTGGCTACTCTGGTTATCTCTGTATGTATATTTTAGGCAACAATAAAATGAAATGTGGTGTTATAAAAGACCACTCTGCCTCTTTTCGTTTTATTTAAAAAAGAAAAAAAACACACATATATATATATATATATATATACAGTAGGTACGGAAAGTATTCAGACCCCCTTAAATTTTTCACTCTTTGTTATATTGCAACCATTTGATAAAATCATTTAAGTTCATTTTTTTTCCTCATTAATGTACACACAGCACCCCATATTGACAGAAAAACAAAGAATTGTTGACATTTTTGCAGATTTATTAAAAAAGAAAAACTGAAATATCACATGGTCCTAAGTATTCAGACCCTTTGCTGTGACACTCATATATTTAACTCAGGTGCTGTCCATTTCTTCTGATCATCCTTGAGATGGTTCTACACCTTCATTTGAGTCCAGCTGTGTTTGATTATACTGATTGGACTTGATTAGGAAAGCCACACACCTGTCTATATAAGACCTTACAGCTCACAGTGCATGTCAGAGCAAATGAGAATCATGAGGTCAAAGGAACTGCCTGAAGAGCTCAGAGACAGAATTGTGGCAAGGCACAGATCTGGCCAAGGTTACAAAAAAAGTCTGCTGCACTTAAGGTTCCTAAGAGCACAGTGGCCTCCATAATCCTTAAATGGAAGACGTTTGGGACGACCAGAACCCTTCCTAGAGCTGGCCGTCCGGCCAAACTGAGCTATTGGGGGAGAAGAGCCTTGGTGAGAGAGGTAAAGAAGAACCCAAAGATCACTGTGGCTGAGCTCCAGAGATGCAGTCGGGAGATGGGAGAAAGTTGTAGAAAGTCAACCATCACTGCAGCCCTCCACCAGTCGGGGCTTTATGGCAGAGTGGCCCGACGGAAGCCTCTCCTCAGTGCAAGACACATGAAAGCCCGCAAACGTACAAAATTAGCGCTTTAGTAGGATACAGCGGTAAAGTTAAATAGCCTAAATATATAAAGTTATGAAACGTCACTTTTCCCTCAGCCAAAACGATTTGCCACGGAACAAATTATAGATTCATGAGACCAAAGGTCGCCCGTTAGATATACAAATGACTAATTATCTCATGTTTAACCGCTACAGAGACATCAGAGCCAGCGGCAAACGTCAGAAGGACTAGCCGAGGTAAGGCTGCTCTCGGCTGGGTACATGAGCGCTGAGCGCCCAGTGATCGCCTGGATCTCACAACTCCGACAACGTCAGATCAAATTTTCAGAAAGGCGCTATCTTTATCAATAAACCACACATTTGAGCTTTAAACCAGTACATTCTCGCCTGAAAAACTCTTAAAACTACATATCATGACATAACAGTTTAAATTACGCTGGTTTTCTCCTTTACTATTGACGCTTGCTGGTTAGTGCGAGATGCATTCTGGGATACCTGGCTGTCTCAAGTCCGCATAAGTCACCTCTCGATGCATCCTCGATAAAAGGGGCAGATCAAGAACACATTCGGGGATTTGAACTGTACTTGGCTAGATGTGAACTTTGAATTGGAACAGTACTTGGGCAGATGACATTTCACAAGTCCACAAGAACACAAGTACAGACAAGAATGCATATTGAGAAACAGTTACTGTTTGGTCTCGTCAATGATACGTTGTATTGCTACCCGACTACTAACCTTCTTAGACTGTGTTTCTGGTGAATTGTATTCACTGAATCTCCTCTTCTGTGGTGTGACAGAAGACCAGACCAATGAACATTATGGAGAGCGATGCTACAGCTAATCCATCTTCTGATCTGTTTACAGAGTTTGTTCAAACATTACAGCAATCACTCTTACCACTCACCTCTGCACCTTCTCCTTCTTCGACGCTTGGTGGTGCTGTGAGTCCCATGGCCCAACCAGCGACATTGTCTGGCATGGCAGAGGATTGTAGCAGATTCCTACTGCAGTGTTCGCATATATCTTCTCTCTCCTATCTGGCAGAGCTCTACAGTGTGCAAGAACATTATGGGAAGTCCAGTATGACTCGCCCAGTGGTGAGTTCTGTAACCATTAATCCTGAAATTTCTCCTCTGAATCGTACAAGATCACTAACGTTACTCTGTTTCAGCAGAGGCCCTCATTGATTTTAGTTCTACGGGGAACTTCATCTCCAGCCACTGCCTCAAACGTCTCAACCTCAGGAAAATTCCCTGCTTTCACCCACTGAACATCAATACCATTCTGGGAAAACCGCTGGGCAGAGGTATCATCACCCATTGCACTCTGACCATCACTCTACAAATAGGATGTCTCCATATTGAAAAAATCCCGTTCATGGTACTGGAGGGTTCAACAGCAGAAGTCATCCTGGGATGCCCTTGGATGGAACAGCATCATTTCTTGTGCCAATGGGGACATCATATAATGGAGTGACCAGTGTTTTCAGACCTGCCTTCATAATGTGTCAGCTCCAATTATCTCTCCAAAGACCCAAACATCCATCACTGTGAACTCTGCATCCATTTAGAACCCAGAATCCCAGCAGGAGGTTGAAATTCCCCATGAATATTGGACGTTCCAGGATGTCTTTAGCTACAAAACTTACACCACTCCGGCCATAGGACTGCACCATTGACCAGCTGCCTGGGACGGTTCTACTTAAAGGAAGGATCTATCCTCTGTTCATCCTGGAGCAAAAGGCAATGGACGAGTATATCGAGGAAACACTCACTCAGGGCTTCATTCATCCATCGACTTCCCCTGCCTCATCCAGCTTCTTCTTTGTAGCCAAATCGAGCTTTGAACTTCCAGACAATGAAGTATCGATATCATCTTCCCCTGGTCCCATCAGCCTTGGAACACCTGCGAGGCGCTCACATTTTCTCCAAGTTGGACCTGTGTAGCGCCTGCAGCCTCATCCGAATACGTGAGGGTGACAAATGGAAGACGGCATTCATCACTCCTGCAGGCCACTATGAATATCTGGTTATGCCATATGGCCTGTCCAACTCACCCTCCGTATTTCAGGACTTCATGAATTAGGGTGTTCCAGGAGTACCTTCATCGATTTGTCATTGTGGCCGAGCACTGCCAGCACATTACGCAGGTCTTACAAAAACTGAGAGAGTACCATCTATACCTTAAATTGGAAAAATGTGAGTTCCATAAGTCCACCATCTCATTCCTGGGATATGTCATCAACGAACAAGTTACTGAAATGGACCAGGGAAAGGTGAAAGCCATCCAGAATTGGTCAATCCCAACCACCGTTAAAGAACTTCAAAGATTCCTCGGCTTTGCAAACTTCTATCGTTGATTCATTGCCAACTACAGCAAGATTGCCTCTCCTCTCACATCACTGCTCAAGAATCGGCCCAAGTCTCTATCCTGGGATCCATCTGCTACAGGAGCCTTTCAACATCTCAAGGATGCCTTTTGCACTGCTCCAATCTTAGTCCATCCTGACCCTGAACTACTCTTCATTGTCGAAGTTGATGCTTCAACCACAGGAGTAGGGGCAGTGCTATCCCAACAGCAGGGGAATGCCTAAACTCCATCCATGTGCCTTTTTCTCCATGAACTGTCCCCGGTGGAGCAGAACTATGATATTGGCAATTGTGAACTTTTGGCCATTTAATTAGATCTCGAAGATTGGAGACACTGGCTGGAATGTCTTTGTGATGTCCGAAATCTGGAATGTCTTTGTGAAGCTCGTCGACTCAACCCCAGACAAGCACAATGGACTCTATTCTTCACACGGTTCAACTTCAAGGTAACTTACCGACCGGGTACAAAAAACTTCAAAGCAGATGCCCTGTCAAGAGTCTACTCACCTGAAGTATGTTCCACACCTCCAGAACCAATTCTCCCTCCAGCCATCTTCGCCAGTCTCATTCAATGGTCTGGTCTGGATGACCAAATCAACAAAGCCCTCCAAACCGAACCTGCTCCGCCAGGAGGTCCTGAGGGGAGATCTTATAAACCAACTACCCTGTGCATCCCCCTCATGGACTCAGTGCACTCCTCTCCAGGCTCTGGACACCCAGGCAGCCAACAAACCCTCTTGCTCCTCCATTAATGCTATTGGTGCTAATTACTGTAATCACCATAAAAAATATCAAACTGGAGAAGACACCCATTTTATATGATCCAGATGGGTAAAATTGAAATTGTGTGATAGAATAGATTATGGGCTCTGAAAGCATACTGTCATACTGTAATTTCTTTCTTTCTTTCTTTCTTTCTTTCTTTCTTTCTTTCTTTCTTTCTTTCTTTCTTTCTTTCTTTCTCTGGACCACAAAACCAGTCATAAGTCGCACGGGTATATTTGTAGCAATAGCCAACAACACATTGTATGGGTCAAAATTATCGATTTTTCATTTATGCCAAAAATCATTAGGCTATTAAGTAAAGATCATGTTCCATGAAGATATTTTGTAAATTTCCTACTGTAAATATATTAAGAATTTTTGTGAGTGGATATGCATTGCTAAGGACTTCATTTGGACAACTTTAAAGGTGATTTTCTCAATATTTTGATTTTTTTGCACCCTCAGATTCCAGATTTTCAAATAGTTGTATCTCTGCCAAATATTATACTATCCTAACAAACTATACATCAATCGAAAGCTTATTTATTCAGCTTTTAGTATAAATCTCAGTTTTTAAAAAAAATGACCTGTATGACCTGGTTTTGTATTCAAGGGTCAAATTTATACTTGTAATTATTACACAGCATCTAGTCCTTCTGGTAATTCTTCCTTCTTCCACAAGAGGGAGTATTGTGCTCACTGATCCGTCTTTCTCCTCGAATCAGCTCAGCTGGAACTGTTCAACAAGCCCCATTAATGCACCTGTACTGAGCCAAATGGTCCAAACGAATGGGGCATTGCCATTAAGAATACAGATTGCTCTATTAGAGCTGCACCGGCTTTCAGCTTTGGTGGCAGCTATAAATAAAGCTCTTTACTTTAGCCCCGGCAATTTGCGCCCCTCTCTCTCTGTTCACTTGCATAAATGACACACTACGGTTTAAGTCACTGTGTGCAAATGGTGGGCTGGTGATGCGCCTTTTCAGAGAATAAGTTTAGCATTTCTGAGAAGACTTTTAGGTCATGATGTCTTCAAGAAGCTTTTACCAAAATGAGCGATTTACAGGTCCAAATAGACTGGCATATTTAACTTCCCTGTTTGTAAAATTACAGATGAGCATTACATGATTGGCCATATTTTTAATAATAGGCTGAATGAGACTGCTTTCTTTATGTTTGAAGGATATGATCAGGACTACTTAAGGTTGAAAAGTAAAGCTCACCACCATTAGACTAGTACTGTGATTCTCTGTGCTGAAATAACCTCTAAATCAGAGTCAAAATAATGACCTCATTCAACTAATGAAGGCTGGCTGGGTTTGACAACCATAACCCTCTGGACCTTTGACAAAATCGCTGTTTTTCTTTTTTTCTGGGTAGATCAGAGGAGATTGCTGAGCTGTGGGGTAAAACTGGCCGTGGTGTTTTGAAATCGGTGCTCCATAAAACAAACAGAGCAGAGAGGAGGAGAGACACTGACCCCCTACTCTTCAGGACAGAAGGCAGGACCTCTGAGCACTTGGCTAAAGGGAATTATTATGCTTGTTTTGAAAACGCCTTCATCTGATGGAAACATGGTGATCTAAATCGGAAGGTGGGGGGGATAAAATGAAATTCAATGTCAACGGAGAGCCAAGGAAACTAGCACATTATTTCCGATCTGGGGGCGTTTAGGCTTCCTTGACTATATAAGCTAAAAATAGTAATTAAGGGAGTTTTTCCCATGATGTGGAAAGATAATTAGGAAAAGCTAAAAATGTAGGACGTGGTTTGACTTTACTATAAAAGGCAAATGACACAGGTACTGGAAAACTCTGATTACTCACTAGGAAAGAAATTGAAATAAACCACATAGAGACATTTCAATATGAACATCATGATTTTTATGATTAAGGCTTTGGTCTTACCCATTTGTTTTTATCTAATTGCTCTTTAGAGTTTAGGTCATTTCTACAAAAACATGAAAAAGACAATCATATTGTCCTTTAGAAAAACTGCCCATAACCATCTCCTTCCATTACTGTGGAAACAGCCTGAAGTCTGACGCTGGATGTGACCTTTGACTCTTAATTAGATTGATACTGTATATTATGGCTGTTTGACATTGAAAAATATTCTACCGTCCTTTCTCAGTGCCCCTCTTTCTCTTTAATGCAGAATTCAGGGAGGTAAAGAACCTAGCAGGCAAAGAGAGATGCAATCAGCATTTCAATCTTGCCTATTGTTCAGGCTTACTGATGAGCTTTGCAGTGCAGATAATGGAGTAAATTATTTACCTCTCTGCTCCCTCTTCTTTTGTACCTCCTTATTGTTGTCAGTGCTGTCAGTGAACCTGTGCAAAGCGGTATAGTCACAGGTTAAAGGCCTGCAGCAGATCTTGCTCAAAAAGTCTGTTTAAACGGTATTTGGATTTTTCCTTTTATCTTATCTCCTTTTCTTTTCTTAAGGGCCAATATACAAAACAGATGCCAATAGGATCCCTCGTATACACGTGTTATGAGTTTAACAATTAATATATGATGAAGTTGTTCATTTAAACATTTTTTTTTCAATCCAATCATTTTTTTCTCTCTGTTTTTTTTTTTTTTTTTTTTTGTCATCATAAGGGTGCATAATGTAGCATTTTGTCTTATTTCTCCATCTAGAACTTTCAATTGGCATAACATATTATTACGACACAACACGAGCATAATGTGTTTTTGTGTCAATTATGCCAAAAACAGAAGAAAAAAACAAACAAACAAAAAAAAAAATCGCTCAGGAAAAACAAAAACGATGGTATTATTACATTAATTTATTTTCTTATGTTAAATTTTTTTACGTTTATGCTCATTGAAAGCAGGACTTGCCGACATCTTGGAAGTGATATCAAATGACGCGTCTCCCTAAGGTTGGGGTTGATCGATGTACCCTGAGTTCACAGGTGGAATGTCCGACTTTGAGTGGTGTTCCAGACTTTCCAAGAACGAGGTGAGAAAAAGCCAAATTCCAATCTGTCTGGAACTCAGCATTACTTACTGCTCAAAGTCGAACCTACATATGTTTGTAACAAATTTGCGTCATGCCAGCCTACGGTCTACTTTTACCCGCCCTCAAACACTGTAGTTGTAGCTGAGGCCCGGAAGAGTTTAGTTCGTATTGTCGAGAAGACGCTGTTTTCTGTGCTGCGAAAGCAATCTACTTTACATGCACTTCCCAAGGATGGGGACTCGAATTGATACAGTAAATCTGGCATCAACGTTACTGTTTGTATCACAGTGTGTACACGTGCTGAGGAAGCCTTTGAGTGACATTCCAGACTTTCCAAAAATGAAATGAGGAAAATCCAAATTCCGAGCTGTCTGGAACGCAGCATTACTTACCGTTTGAAGTCGAACCTATGTATGTTTGTAACAAATTTGCATAATGCCAGCCTACGGTCTACTTCAGGGGTGCCCAATCCTGGTCCTGAAGATCTACCTACCGGCAGAGTTCAGATCCAACCCTGACCAAACACACCTGTCTGTAATTATCAAGTGCTACTGAAGATCTTAATTAGCTGGTTCAGTTGTGTTTGATTAGGATTGGAGCTGAACTTTGCAGGAAGGTAGATCTCCAGGAACAGGATTGGGCACCTCTGGTCTACTTTTATCCAACTTTTATGGTGTTACAGTGGTAAAATTATAAACATATTCTGAGACATGAAATGAAATGAATAACTCTGAATTTTATTAACATTAAATTGTCCTTCTCCCATTTTCACCCTTAAAAATTTTGGACTGTGCTGTGCTTTCCTTGCCTCCTCTGACGAGCCTCCACTGGTCATAAGACTCTTTTCCACCATCAGGCCTCTCTGATTTTGCATGTTTTTATGTCCACATGTTCTTCTTCAAGAAATGACAGTGGCTGTAGCATTTCTGTCGTAAATGGATTAAAGATTAAGTGGACATTTGAATATGGCCAATATTAAACAAGGATTTGATCATTCTGTAATGTGTAACAACAACAATCACCAGGTCGCTGGTGCTCTCTGCAGGCATTTGTTATAATAAATAATGTACTTAAAGGCACAGTATGTACGTTTCATCGCTAGAGGTTGCTTAGTCAAAACAATAACAAAGGTATAGCTTGATGATGCCATGGATGAGCATGAACGTTTGCCGTGGGACATGGTGTGATTGCACCGCCCAAAGGACGACCCTGGTTACTGTGGCATGAAGCAGGGTGGGCAGAGAGCCTGGTACATTTTACGTTGCTGTTTTCATTATACTTGTTTGCAGCAGTCTGCCGCTGCCACTGCCGCTTCTTTTGTTTTGTTGTTTATTTATTTTACAATTACTTAAATTGTAAACATACCCACATTGGACCAGTGGTTTGGAAAATGGATAGATGGATGATTCAGCTGCGGGTGCCATCTTCTGGCAGGACGCGGGAATTCATTCAGCACGACCCTCACAGTGCATTATTGGGGCTTTAGCACCGAATAGTTGTAGGAACTCAGTTATAGGAACTAGCCACTAGGATAGTTCCCCAAGAACTAATTTTCCCCGCAGGCCATGTTCCTGGTTGCGTTCGCACCGGAAATAGGAACTCTGAAGCGGCCGACAGCGGCTTCTTTAAGTGCAACATTTACAAACACTAAACACCGGTGGATGGAGGATGCCATGATCGGAACAGTGTTTGTTTTGTGTCGTGGGTTTCATGATAACGGAGATGGAATGTAAACGCATAATTTACGCAACTTTCAGTATTACATATCAACACAACCCTACAGACAACAGATAAATGCCCTTATTGCTGTTTTCCATGTTTTTGAAGTAAATATGTTTACACGGCTTTTTAAAAATGCTGGGTGCCAGTATTTGACAAGCGTTTGACCAATGAACGTACACTTACATCACTGATAGTTCTTAAAAAGCTGGTTTAGACCCTACTCTGAAGTAGAAGCTAATTTAGTTCACCCAAAAAGGAGTTCCTAGAACTAAAATCGTTCCTAGTTCATGCGGTGCAAAATCCGGGCTCTTTAGCCAATAGTTCTAGGAACTATTAAAATGTTCCTCTGGTGCAAAAGCCCCTTATGATTATTCTTTAGCTGTTGAGTCTACATCGGTTGTACACTCGTTATTGAGGCGCATTATGGGATTGAATGAGTACACTCGATAACATCCATTATGGTTTCGGACACCACTACAAAATGGCTGTCCCTTCAAACTTATTTAAGGGTATAAGGGCCGATTTCGGACACAGCCAATGTTTTTATTGTCAGCTGGAAAAATAGTTCTGAAAGTGATTGCAATGACTTTTCTATTCTTCCTTCACTATTTTCATAGGAATAAAATGATTATTAAAACTTTAAAGTTATATTTATTTAGATTTCTTTTTCCACTGTGGTGCTACAAAATCAGGAATGCAGGCTAGTTCATGTCATCTCAGTTACGCTAGATTAGGCAACAGCATGATGAACATTGGAGCGAGCGCATTATTTGGTGGAGGATAATAATGAAAATAAAAGGTAAAAACTCCCAGACTAGCTAGACATTTAATTTATTGGCATAATATTATATGAGGAATAGTGATATATAATGAGTTTTAATGAGTTGGCGAAAGCTTCTGGGTCGAGTAGTGGTAAAGCATAGGTTTCAAATGGAAAACCGCACAAACCAATTTATTTAAAGTAGGCTATTGAAAGACCCGTTGCTCTCCCTTACATATTTCATTGCGTGCTGTGTATCAAGGGATGCTAAAGAGTGAATTGAATCTGTAACCTGTGTAGCTATTTACAGACCAGTGTAGTAGGGGGGAAAAACAGAAAACTTAGAACACAGACAAACACTCACTATTTTACTCGCTGTCGGCCATTACAATCTCTGCTGGACACACTGGATTTTTCCAGTCTGCCTCGGTTAGAGGTAAATAACCTCCATGCAAATTGGTTTCACTAGCCCTGAGCCCCTCTTTTGCATCACTTTATTTAGCTGCTTTGAATCACTCATATTATTTCTTTTCGCTACTATTCAGTTCCACAAAAACCTCATGCTGACCGAGGGAAAATATTAGCTGCCTCAAAATATTTTCCTGCTTTTGCAACTTCACTCTACAATGTGATGATGACCTTCAAAAGACAAAATACAATTTTAAATCCCCAACTAAAAGTAGATCATCTCCCATGATTTTGATAGCTAGCCTACTTGAAAATTAGCAAATGGTTTCATATGTGAAATCAGTTAGGCTACTAAATTAAGAGTGTGTGCTGAGAACACATTCGTTTCTGAAGAACAATGATTTGTTTGCACTCTGCATATTAGAACAAAATCAGCATTCAAGACCCACACAAATTATGATGAAACTTCCACATGCATAAGCCAAGTATGATGTTTTTACAACATGTATACATTAAGACAGTATGTAGAAGGTTTGAATCTCTGATTCCTCATTCTCTTTAACTTGAAAGATTAAAATAATGGAAAATTAATAACAGGCTGCTCTAGTACTTACGTTCATCAGCCGCTAGGTGTCACTGCTTCCTTGTCGAATATGTAATATTTCTACAGCGAAACGTCACACTTGTTTGTTGATAGTACAGTCAAGGGGTACTGCTGCTGCTGCAGCTAAATGTTTCTTATTTTAACAACATTTTTATTTATAGGATTAAGAAGTAGAAAAAAATCTATATATACATTATTCATGAAATAATTTATATGACTGTAGTATTGACTGAGCACCTGACTCTCTCACACACACAATCCCTGCGTGCTAAATTACCTAAAATGATGCCTTCAGAAGGCACTGAAGTGTTTATACTCTAATCATTATCAACAAATTTAAATAAATAATTAACTCTATAAATAACTTGCAAATGACAATTAGTTTTGAGCCCTATGCTTTTAAGGGCTCCAAAGCTCTAACAGTGGTTGATGAAGAGTAAAGATGAAAAGAATAAGGTGATCATTTCTGAATGTAGCTATACCGCACTTTACTATACTAATGTATGTGTGTGTGTGTGTGTGTGTGTGTGTATATATATATATATATATATATATATATATATATATATATATATATAAATATAAACTGCTCTTCTATTCTAAAAAGCATGATGTACTGAAACTAGTATACCATTTGGACACCTTTAGCTTACTATTTTCAACATACTATAACTGGATACTAATTATAATCTTAAATAATAGAAGATGAATAGTAGCCTATATGAATTGGGATGCATCCAAAGTTTATTTATCAAATGCACAACAATACAGTTTGCAACAGTAATTGCTGGCAATGATATATTCTTTCTGCAAGTTCCAAATAAATTAGAACTCAGACGTAAATGGAGCAATTAAAGAGAAAAATAGGATATGAACGTATATAAATGTATACATTTTGCAAATGCTGCAATATGCCTTGTGTGGTATAAATATGCCATGTGAGGCAAATAGTGATGAAAACATAGGCTACTATGCTAATTTTATGTACTTTATTATCCAGTACGTAACCTTTACTAGCAAGTTACGGCCCTGCAGGACAACTTATTAAGATTTCGCTCACTCTGATCCACAACAAAGCAGGACTGTATCCACATATCATTACAGAACTGAGCGAAGTCTAACGGTGACCCAGCAGAAGCTCGCTCTCCTGCTGTGGAGAGGACACATGGCTGCGGGTTCTCTGTGCTTGAGTTCCAGAGCTTTGCTCGGGTCACACATTTCTGGAGGCTGCTTCCCTGACAACTGCCAACAAAGGGGGCATTGAAGAGAGGCACTTTGATGCCTAATCTACATGCGTTTGTACAGAGAAACCGGAGCCGCGTTAAAGGAAACAGGTGCAACTAATTACAATGCTCTACAGTCCTTTCTCTTTCCTTCTCGCTCTCTATTCCTTTCTCTTTGTATTTATCGCTCTCCCTTTCATACGATGACTATCACAGAGGCCTCGGAGCGAAAGGAGTTAGAAGCACAAATGTTAGGGCACATAGAGGGCGCAGTCTCTCCCGCACACCAGACATCAAAGCTGGCCACTTAAAAACATTCCATGACACTGCTGGCTGGCCCTGCTCACCAACGTGAAGTTGGCTGTTATTGAATAGCTTGATTTAACCTGTTGCCAAGTTAAATTAACCCACTTTAGTTTCTCTCTTTTCAAAGTCTTGACCTATGTCAGAAAAGTCAAATATGTAAAACAGGACTGCTGAGGGTAAAAGAGCCTCGCAATGAAAGTTTAGCTTGGAATATCCAGATGCTTGCCATCTTTTCCATGCTAGTTGCTCATTAAAAGTACTCTAAAATATGAAATAGCACCGAGAGGAACTAAAGAAAATAAGGCTGTCACTAGGGGTGTCTAGGTTATTTTTCGACAGTCCTGGCTCACAGGGTTCAGGTTCAGGGTTTTTTATGCCAAGGTTTTTTCAACATGTTTGTCATGTTAAAAATTAGTCTCTGACCGTGAACAGCAACATAAGTTACATTCATTACGCCATTAGATGGCGGCAATAATTGTCTTTATGAGCGAGTCACTCAGTTGAGTTTTATATTGAAACTTGTTGTGAACACGGAACAAGACGCAAATGACAAATGCTTTGACAAGCGCTGTCAGTGTCAGCAGGGCGCGGGAAATCCCATTAAATGTTAAAAGGACAAGATCGCAGCGGACATTCAAACAGATTTTTTTTATTATGAACATCGGACTGACCTGAAGAAAAATGCTAAATCGGAATGCAGGTAATACACTCGGTCACTCGATATCTCTCTCACAATACTTTTCTACATAATGCAGTAAGCTTCAATGAACAAAATGAATAGAGATCAAACATATGTTTATGTTGCTAAGAGTGGTTGCTGAGACAGATGCAGCAACATACACATTCAGTGGAGCAGCGATACTTATGTAATGCGGTCAGCTGTATGTTTTCAGGAATTAGGAATTACAGGAATTACAACGGCTTAGAACACGGCTCAACCAATCAGAATCAAAGGCCGGAACTATCCGTTTTATAAATTAAATTTGACATTAACCTTAATGTTTTTTTAACATACTTTTCTTTTTATTCTAAATTTTCCTCAGTTTAAACCCCCCTGTCATATGGTTAATAATATATTTAATGAGTTAGGTCCAACTGACCAGATTTACATGTAAATTAGTGATTTCTGCCAGTGTTTTAGACAAACTTTTATTTTTAATTACAATAATTGTGTTTCTTAATTATCAATGATGCAAAAAATAGATATATGTTTGCATTAAAATCGACCTGTCAGTTCTTGGGCTTGATGCTTTTGGTTGTGATCAACAGTGATATCGATATGACCCTTTACTCTCAAACAGATGTAAACACTCAGGTGATCACTCACTCACACTCAGTCTGAACAACTCCATTATGAGTCAATGAGTCCCATCTCTGGTGTCATTGTGCTTACATCTCAAGAGCCTGCAGCGATCCTCCAGCTGGAGAAAGCTGAGAGGCCTTCAGCCTTTTCCCATCTTTCCCGTACAATAAAGAGGTGTGACTTACCTTGAGTGACAATGCTTCTGGGTGTCAGGTTCAGTCCGTGGACCAGCCCCTGCATTATGTAACTGCAAACCGCCTTGACCGGTAAGATAATATAACTGATGTTAGCAGCAGGAACAATTAGGGCGGGGTGGAGACATCAAAACCTGTGTGTATCATTCACTGGAATCTGAAAAGCGACCAAATCAGAAGAGCTCGGAGCACAGACAGGTGTCTCAAATCAAAGCTGCTTTCTTTCTGAGGACTGCATACTCAGAACAGCTTCAGAGCCTTTTGAAAAGCTCTGTGAAATCTGACCAGCCAGTTGGGTGATTTGTCTTCCAAACAGAGTAAAGAAAAGTTTGTGAAAATGAGAGTTGAAGGAGACTTTTGCACTTGTGTCCTGATCTTACTAGGATCCCCGACTGCTCCTTAGAAGCAGAGGATATAAATTTGGAGCCTTATTTATGCCACTGCATTTGATTTCCCAGCATTCTTCTGCTCTCTTTGACAGCAGGAATTTGATGCGGAGGCAAATGGCCAAATCCGTAAAGATAAATCACCTACAAATGTAAGGTACTCAGAAACATAATGCATTATGGTTGGAAGAGAATAGCTGGCAAGCTGTAGCACACCTCAAAATCACTTACAGATTTTAGAAAACAAGGATATAAGCTGACCTTACCATTTTGTGAAGTGGAGCATATTTTCATTTTGGTGGCAGGTCATTTTGTGGCCGTAACAAGCGACAGATACAGTATGTACAAGCTCCAGCGTGGCCACTTTGCTTTAAAGATCTATTTATAACGTAATGTTGCACACAGCATGCCTGTCATCAGCACACCGCCGACTAACCACCGGCCCTAAACGACTGATAGACACACTGTGTAAATCACTGTCTCCACTTCAGGATGTGGATACAAACCACAAGGGGCCTTCAACTGGCCACACTCAAATGTGACTTTGTTTTTAGCGGCGTGGGCTGACATTTCCCCTGGGCTCTGTCTGAGGATCATACTTGCCTACTATCTGAAACGGGACAGTGAAGTCATTGTAAATCACACATTAGTGTAAACCTCTGCCTCGAGCGTGGGTCAGACAGAACATGACTTACGTTCTCATCAGGGTTGGGTCGAATCCAGTATACCGTACATTTCATATTTTGCACACTGACTGATTAAGTAGAGCATTAGAGAGAGGAATGCAGGTCTGAGTTTGGGTCCCTGGAGGAAGGAGATGAGGAGGTAGAGGTTGGGTCAGGATGGGATTAGGGGCGCAACGCACTTTCAGCCAAACTTTCCTCTCAGGTTTACTTGAGTCTTGGCCTTCTACTATTGCAATGTTGAAGTACTCAGTCAGGCTGTTGCATAAATAGAAAACTCTCATCTTTAGAGAACAGTGTAGCTTTGTTAATGTAATACACCAGTACTTGGTCAAAAGGTCCTAAATATCATGCATAGGTATAAGCAAGCACCCGTTTACACCTGGCTTATACCACAAAGCCGGTTTAGGTGGCTAGCCAGGTATGTTTCAGTTTAGTTTGCGCCAACCCTGGGTTTTAGGAACCATGATGTGGCTCTGCTTTTAGCGGTGTTCATTGCCATAGTAGCTAACAGCCTACAGCTAACCTGCTCCAGGGCAGGCTTGTTCTCTATAAAAGATGTTAAACTGAAATTGGACCAATCAGCTGTGAGCAAAGTGACACATCTCTGATGAAATAAAGTCACTCCCCCAGTTTCTCTTGCTCCAAATTAAAGGTCACTACATAGTAACAGTTTTTAAAGACAAAATTGTCTGGCTATAGCGAGGATTGTTTATTATAATTATTTAATATGATTTATATATTATTTATATAATTGTTATACCCCTAATCCATTACACATGAGCAATTTTAGTTTAGCAATCATTATGTAAACCAGGGGTGGGGAATGTTGGTCCTGGAGGGCCATTGTCCTGCAGAGTTTAGCTCCAACCCTGAAAAAAAAAAAAAAAAAAACCACTCACCTGCCTGTAACTTTAGTAATCATAAAGACCTTGATTAGCTTCAGGTGTGTTTAATTAGGGTTGGAGCTAAACTCTGCAGGACAATGGCCCTCCAGGATCAACGTTCCCCACCCCTGATTTAAACTAATCATTATTAGTGTAAATAAATATAAAAATATGCAGATAATATGTAATATAAATAAGATTTGGAATCAGCATCTTATATATATATATATATTTCTTCTTGCTGCGTAAATGCATTTATGTACTTCATATACTTCAATCTCTTAATCTTCGGCAGAAGAGAGAAATTAATCTCGCTGATTCTCTTGAAAGAAGTAAATTGCAGTTTCAAGGCATGCGATTGGCTGTTCTCTACTGATGTCACACTTTAAAGTGCACCAACTCTATAAACTCAGGATCAAAGCCTGAGTTGACAGAGAAAGTTGATGACCAGCATGATGGTACAAACAAAGCCTGACTGAATTGGTTTGGTTTTGTCAACTTGAAACTAATCCCATAACCCTGAGTTTGTTCGACAACTGCCATCATGGTATAGCCTTAGGTATTAAAATCTGACTTGGGTGATTTGATTCGATTGTGACAGTACTAAATAATAATACTAATATGTAATACGATCACTAAAACCACATTTGGAGGTGTTCAATGGCTTTGTGACTTAAAGGATTAGTTCACTTCAGAATTAAAATTTCCTGATAATTTACTTAACTAATGTCATCCAAGATGTTTATGTCTTTCTTTCTTCAGTCGAAAAGAAATTATGGTTTTTGAGGAAAACATTCCAGGATTTTTCTCCGTATAGTGGACTTCAACGGCTACCAACAGGTTGAAGGTCCAAAATGCAGTTTCAGTGCAGCTTCAACAGGCTCCACACAATCTCAGCCAAGGAATAAGGGTCTTGTCTAATGAAACGATCTGTCATTTTCTAAAAAAAAACATAAAAATGTATATACTTTTTTAATATACTTTATATATATATATATATATATATATACACTGGAAATCCAACCTCGAGAGGTCACAATAGATGTATTTCTGACGCTTGTTACTACCAGTTGTAAATGGTGATCTGTCTCGTTTGTCAGCTTGTTTCAACTGTGGAAAATGTGTAAATTATTATTATTATTATATTTTCAAATTAAAGGTACATAATTTAACACATATTTTATTTGATTCTTTTGCTAGGTAAGATACAAAAATATAAAGTGTCAAATAATAGAATATTTTCTAGAAATATGTTACACATTTTTTCACTATATAAATTTATACATAAAAATATATAGCTGCATTTGTATTTTATGCCTTAATATTTTGGGGTCTGTGGTATCAAAAAGTGTGAAAACCCTGTTGTAGGAAGTGAAGGATACATATCTAGTATTTTTAAAAGCCAGATATAAGCACCTTAGCAGACAGGATTGAACATGAATATTGGAAATGGATGTGCCTTAGTGCCTCTGTATACCACCTAAGAAGGCAGTATTTTTCAGGCATAGCCATAGTTTATTTATTTGTCTGGAAAAGGGAGCAAGAAGTAAGTGGTATTTGTTGGGGGGTTGGCTTGACTGACATGTCCAGTGTGCTGTTGGAAGTTAAATGCATTTACTGTTCTCTCCTCTCACACAAAGTGAGGGCTACGATGATCCTAATGCACCTGAGAGCCCAACAATGGGCCGGCTGATAGCTCCGGCAGAAGGTCTTCCTGCACCCCAGACACAGTCTCCTTTGTCCATTAACCTGCCAGCGGCAGGCCACTTGTCTCTCTGATCATGTGTAAGAGGCTGGAGGGGACAGAGTGACAATAAAACGCACACCAGTGTCCAGTCGTGTATATAGAACGCCAGACTTTGCTCTTGTTTAGGTATTCCACTTCCGTTGTTCTTACATTTGTAAGCAGGGCTGTCGTTCTTACATCATTGTAAATGAAGATACGTTGGATGCAAGGATGCGACTCTGACAAGAGCAGTACATTTGTTTGTGGCAACGTCTCCCTCACTACAAGGTGTTAGCTGAGAAAATCAATTCAGGTTGCTCAGTCTAAGAGTTCTTGAGTGCTCATCCAAATCAGTTAAATGAAGAGAGACTGTGAGCATTTGTTGGTGTGAGCCAAAGTAAAAAGCAATAATTGCCGTGTTCAAAGACAAATTACTGAATCTGCTCACCCAAGATAAATAAATGTTGGTTAAAGCTTTTAGCCTAGTAAGTTAATAACCTTTGTTTTACATTTAGAGGAGTGCCGAACTAATGTGAGGAATATAAATGTTGTACCACACCTCATGTTCCAAACAGTGAGATGTATTCTCTCATTCCCTCCACCCCATCAAAATTAGTTCAAACAAAAAAGAAAAAGACCTTACAGCAACATAACATTTATTACTGTGGTATGAATTTGGTCGGGGCCATTTCATAGCCACATCTGCAACTAATCCATGACCTGCTGGGATTTGTAAATAGAGTACAGTGAAGAGTTTGTTCCACTAATGCATTATAAACATAGAGGACGGCTCAGGGCCTTTGAGTTTAGGGTTACATTCAATATGGAACCGGATGCTTCACTAATGTAACACTTTGCACATGGTTCTGCATTTTGGAATTAATCATTTTCCATTGAAATCCCGCTGTCCTTTTGCGCAAAACAGAGAGAATGTTGCCGTCTCATTTCAGAACTTTGGTGTTTTCGGAAACAGGAGTAGAAAGGAAATTTGACAGGGACATAAATTCTTCCTTTTCTCTCTCTTTTTCCTACTCTGTTTCTCTCACAAGCTTTTCTTGAAGGTCCTGCTTAAAGTGGACAGCAGGAGCATTAATCACAGCCACAACTGCAGACAAACAAGGAAACTCACTCTTCAACCACGGCAACAACACAGTCGCCTCTGCCCTGCGCTGCGGTCTTAATGAAAGCTTTATCTTGTTAAACCACCAGCAAAACCAGCCTCTGAGAGTCGATCAGCACCTCTTTGCCCTTGAAAGCTGTAATGTCTTGTAGAACTTGTGTGAATATTCTACATCATGAAAAGCGGCCCACCCTGTTCTAGGTCTTTTTCTCTGCCTGTCTGTTTCATGGTTTTTCTGATTCTGCACTCAGGTTAAAGGCCACCTTCCCATGCTGCTCAAAAACGTCAGCTCAAACAAGACGCACCGCAATGAGAGTTAAAAGGACATCAAAATTGGTCTGCTGTCATCAAGGGTCTGTCTTATCCCTATTTGCCTTTCTCCAACCGATCCATCAGCGAGGTCTGATCAAAAAGGGATACCGTGTCTTCCAGCATTCCTTATTCCCGGGGATGAGTGTCCCTGACTGTCCCTCTGCCACCACTTCCTGTCAGCCAAGCCTGAAACAAAGACCTTCTCTCTCCAACTCCTTTTCTGCTCCTCCTCTCTCACTCGCTCTCTATAAGCCTGAGAATTGGGCATGAAATGCAACACATATTTATGAGATTATCTACTGTCTCGTGTTTCATTTCCATGTACGAAAGGAGAACATTTTTCATTCTCTCTGAGTGAAAACATGTGAAAAGGACAAAATGATTTTTGTGCAGTTGTTGTCCTCAGATCTCCAAGGGGACGTTAATTCACGTTGATCTTGTTTTGAACTAAAGCACTTTTCCCCCATACCATTAGAATGATAACAGCCTAAAATAATTCTCCTATCCCACCTCCCTCCCAACACGTACGTACAAACACGCGCACACAAACAATCTGTATAGAGATAATCCCGAGAGATGGATGCGCACAAAAACAGCCCAAAATGAAAAGGTCACTGAATTCAAAGCTGATTCAAAATGAAGCAAGCGAGGTTGTCAGCACGAAATGCAGCACAAGACTTCTTTGTCTCCTAAACAGCCAAAAGTCGACACAAGAGGAGTGATCAGAGGATGACTCAGTGAGGGGGAAACGTGCCCTGAAGCAAGAGGGGGAATAGTAGATAGCATTAGAAAGGCCTAAACCATTTATTTTAATTTTGCATTGCTAAAATTATGATGTATACAGCGTAAAATTAAAAAGCATTTGTGACATTTTCAACATACACTGCCCGGCCAAAAAAAAAAAAAAAAAGTCGCTAGGCAAAAACTAAAGAGTCTATTTCTAGCATGTTATATGTTTGGCAACGGTTCTTTTAACCCTTAAAGATGGAGTGTGTAGCTTTTCATTTCTTAAACAACCATGTAGGAAGACACATCATGGCCATATTCCAGGATGACAATGTCAAGATTCACCAGGGTTAAAATTGTGAAAGAATGATTCAGAAAGCATGAAGAATCATTTTCACACATGAATTGGCACTGACCTTAACCTCAGTGTAAGTTTTTGGGATGTACTGGAAGAGACTTTACAGAGTGCTCACCTCTTGCATTGTCAATACAAAATCTTGACCAAAAATTGATTCATCTCTTGATGGAAATAACATCACAACATTTATTTCCATCGAGAGGTGCATCATTTTTTAGTCAAGATCTTGTATTGACAATGCAAGAGGTGAGCACTCTGTAAAGTCTCTTCCAGTACATCCCAAAAACTTACACTGAGGTTAAGGTCAGTGCCAATTCATGTGTGAAAATGATTCTTCATGCTCCCTCCCAACCATTCTTTCATAATTTGAGCCTGATGAGTCTTGACAATGTCATCCTGGAATATGGCCACGATACTTAATACATGGTTGTTTAAGAAATGAAAAGCTACACACTCCATCTTTTAGGGTTAAAAAAAAATGTTGCCAAACATATAACATGCTAGAAAAAAAAAATCACTGTAATAATGATCCATCCATAGACTAAGTATTTGACTGTTACAATCCAAACAGTGACTTTTTTTTTTTTTTTGGCTGGGCAGTGTATATAACCATCCCAATCAACTATTTACTTGCTCTAAGGCCTCTCTTCTCACTACAGTCAGAAGCAAAAAATAAAACTGCATGTGAATGAAAGTGTTCAGGGTACTGTTCCAACAATTGTAACACACCAAGAATTCTAAACAGCACGTCACATGGGTGTATTCCATGTAGCCATTAACCTGAGAGGTCAAGTAAGAGGGAGAATGTTGGAGGACCATGTTTGTGTAACGTTACTTTGTGACTTCACAGGTCCAGGATTTCCTAATGTGTTTTTATTAGAGTGAAAGAGTTCATTAGCAATCTAGCACTGCGATAAAACTTTATGTATGGGTAGTAATGGATTATAAAACTACTAGAGGACTGTAGATAATAAAACATTTTCTCTGGAAGTTAGATTGATCCATAAACACAATTTAGCCTTGTTTACAAGCAAACAAACAAACAAAAAAATCTAATGAATAGAGATTTTATGATGGATGGATGGATGGATGGATGGATGGATGGATAGATGGATAGATAGATAGATAGATAGATAGATAGATAGATAGATAGATAGATAGATAGATAGATAGATAGATAGATAGATAGATAGATAGATAGATAGATAGATAGATAGATTGATTGATTGATTTATTACATTATCTACATAAAACAGTGCCAATGGCAGACAGTAAACAGTCTCTAGTATATCAAGCCAAAACATGTCTGTGAGAGTCCGAATATGTGTAATGGAAATACTTGACATACTCACAAAGATTAATCCATTTTGTCTAAAAGGGAACATATAGGCTTTTTAGTTAAATAATCCAGATTACAGTGTGCAGGCGTTTGCCAGGCAAACGAGAGATAAGATCTCCATTTCCTGCAATCAAAAGCTCTCCCACAATATAAGTCTTTATAAAAAGGCACTTACTCTGTATTTTCAGTCCCCAGTCATATTAGATGTATAAGGCCTATTTACATCCATTATCCAATTGGACTCAGGAAAAGGAACTCATGGAAATTAGGAGACATTTTAAAAGGGGACAAAAGGAAAGAACTGTATGACTGAGAGGCTTTTAAAAAGTTTGAATTCATGGCACATGATTGAAACGTAATTGTAACAATTTTAGTCTGTTCATTGTATGGTATAATTATGCAACAGAAACGAGGTGTTCTGAAGGTGTTATAAGCTACAGAATCTGCTCGTTTGCTATGTGTGAGTCTTACAAATGCTTCAACAGGTTTTTCACCTTCGAGTGACTCAACGTCAAGTAGTCCAATGATTCAGCACAATGATGTTTGCACTTACTGCCTTTGTTTTGGAAAAGTAAAACCTTTTGTCAGAGCAACTGCTCTGTGTCGACCTCTTGAAATTGAGTTTTAGCTTTTATATTCTGTGAAGGAAAGAGCCAGAAAATGTTTTGTTTGTTCACTGTCAAGCCATGGCATTTTCCATATTTGATATTAATTTGAATTTGTCACCAATTAATTGTTCATTAACCAGGGAGCATATCATCTGCAGAGAAATTAAAAATGCAAATTAGATATCAACCTAATATCAAACAATTTAGACTGGTGGTGACAAATGATTGACAATTATTCCCCACTTTTATTCCTAACTAGTGTTGCCATGGAAACCTTGATTCTCTTGCTCTGATTGGTTAACTACATTAATATATCGACCAGAAAAAAAAAAAAAATATATGCAAAAATATTTTATTTTCAGTTGACTGTTTAATGGATTGGATTCAGCCTACTTGACATAACCACAATCCTTTCTAACTGAATGTTTGAATCAATAAAAGGATAGTTCATCCAAAAATGAAAATTCTGTCATCATTTACTCACCCTTATGTTGTTCCAAACCTGTATGAGTTTATTTCTTCTGTTGAACAACAAAGATGATATTTTGAAGAATGTTAGTAACCAAACAGTTGACTTCCATTGTAGGAAAAAGAAAATTCTATGGAAGACGATGGCTACCGTCAACTGTCTGATTACTAACATTCTTCAAAACTATCCCTTTAACCCTGATGCACTCCTTTTGCTTGTCCAGAACAACATGAGTTATTAGGCCCAATGCAGAGGATATTTTCAGCAGTAGATGATAGTCGCGCCATTGCTGTCAGTAAGAGATGCTGGGCAGTGGTGCTTTGCAGCACTAAATGGGATGGTTGATTGAAAGATTGGGGCATCTGGCTGGGAGTGGCAGGCCAGAACTGAGTGGACTCATCTGAAGCCAGGCATCCAAAAGCTTTAGACATCCCTGGTCAGCCAAATGACCCAGGATAGAACCCATGTCCAAGAAGATTGCTTTCGGAATGCTCGGGATTGGCATAGGAGGGAGGGAGAGCGCTTATCTGCGGTCAATTACCATCCCGCACACAATGAACCAAATGAAAGATAGCTCAACAATCTGAGGTCTGGCAAAGTGTAGATAAGAGGGAACGGATCAGATATTACCAGTCAAGATAGATCTATCTGCAAATATGATGTATGAGGTGTGCGATATTCATCCTGGTTTAAGGCTTGACAGCTCTTAGATTGAGCTATCTCGGTATAGTCTATGTTTAATTAAGCACTTCAAATCACCTTGGGTAGAATCAGCACAGCTCCTCGCTGATTCACGTGTTTAATCAGGACTACTTGAGGGACAACTTGTGAAATTCAGCCATCTTTGACTGCTGTCTGGCAGTTAAAGCTGCATCTAATCAAGTATCTATACGGCATGTGAGGTTCCTAATGGCCTCTGGGTCTTTGTGAGCATGACTTCCGCTCTCTGAGGTTGGACATTGTTATTAACTGTACGTCTCAAACAAAAGCAGCCAGTTAAGGGACCGAGATGAGAGACCGGCATGACCTGAGTGTTTCATTTCAGGATGAGCTTAATTAGAATCGCTCCACATTCCCCTAAGGGCCAAAATTAGAGCCTATTCCTTTTCATTTTTTGTTGTTGTCTTTGTTATGCGCACATTGTCTTGGTTCATTATTTCCACAGGCATTTAAATTTGTGGTAATGACAGTTTGTGTCCACCGAGAGAAACGTCAGTTTAGGCCAAAATATCATCCTCTTAGTTTAAAAAGGGCAAATGAAAGACACCTTTTCTTAGTTTTCTTCAATTTTTTAGATTCGTGGCGAAAGCAATTAAAGGAAAAATCCTATGGAGAGAACCTTTTCCTAATGTGCGTGATGGCGAACATGCATTGCATTAATGAAACAATTCAAACTGAATAAAGAAAAGACCTTTATCTGATATCCAGCCAATTTAAGCATTCCTTTACCAGTTAACTATATCACTTCATTAGCCGATACCATGTTAAATGATCGAAATCTCATGAAATCGTCAGTTCCTTTTTTAAACCCAAATTGCAGCGAGTGCAGAGCCATTCTGCAGCGTATCAAAGATGGCAGAGGCAGGGGGGCCTTCTCCACAGGAAGTTCCTGCAAACAGAGTGCACCCACTTTTTAAACCCCATTTGTCTTGTTAATGGGCCCCACTGATTACCTGATTGCACTGGATGACTGTGGAGAAATCTGATTGCGTGAAATTATACAGAGCAAAAACTTTTGATTGGGGAATGGATCTGGGATGCTCGTTGCTACCATTTGACAGGGCCCCTGTGAAATTTGGCCTCATTGATTTCAAATCAGCAAAGTGTAGCGCATAATTGTAATCAGAGCCCATGTTCACTGAGCGGTCTATTTTAAAACCCAACTTCCTTGCTGTGCAAACTTTTGAGCCTTAACAGTATGACAATGGCATTAGACCTCGTTAATTACATGCCCTTTAAAATAACTATTATGAGGTCTAAACCCTTTCTGCCTGGAAGAACATAGAAAGGATTTTAGCCATGAGGGTCACTGCCTCGTACAATACGCTTTTATTAATCACAAGTCCAGCTGATACTTCAGATCTATTACTTCAATGTCTAATCAAGCCAGTCCAGTTCTTTTAAAATCAGGTAGCCATGGCAAATACGAGGGCTTGTCCAAATTGTATGCCTTTCACATCTGACATTTGTGTGATAAGTCATTTTTCAACCTTCAACAATGTTCATTGGGCAGTTGTGGAATAGTGTTATTTCAAAAATTGTTAAAAAAAAAAATATTTTAAAAAGACTTTTAGCTGAGAAAATATAAAATGAATGAACATGACCATGGCTCTTTTACACAAGAAATACAATACCCCTTAATCAACTTTAATGTAGCTAATGCTTAGAAAATGTCTATTTGATAATTGCAGCATTATTCTCTTATGTGTCCTTTTCCTTTGGTGTAGGCTTGATTAAAAAACCCTCTTCACATTTCACATGTGACATTGCCAAAGACCACAGAGATTACAAATGTTAAGAAGTCTCATCTCTCCTTTTCCCATGCATTTATGGACATCTTTAAAAGGATGAAACCTAAGAAATTTCCATTCTTCCACCAAAACTTTGATGCTTCACAAAGTTCATAAAGAGAACATAAAAGCAATCCATTTGAATCAAGAAGATTAAACAATGTCTTCTGAAGAGACACGTTAGCTTATATAATGGACAGATTTATTTTGGCTTTTATTCACATATAAACATTAATCAGCGCACATACATAGAGCACATCAAATATGGAAAACGGAAGCTCAACCGTACTTGATGTGCAAGAACCAATGAGGTTTGTTCTCGCATGTCAGCTTTTGAGCTTCTTTTAGATCCTATGAGGTTTGTTCTCTTTAAGAACTTTTTGAAACCTCACGGTTTTGGTGGAATAGACTTTCAATGGAGGGAAAGAAATCGTCACCTTGTAATTAAAAGGTTCTATCTGACATTTTTTGTCAAAATTGAGTTATACACATATTCTTATTCTGTGATAACTTATTTACATTATGTGATTTTTTTTTTTTTTTTTTTAAAGTTGTGTGAACGTTGGAATAACATGTCTTTACCTATTTTTTTGCAAAACATTCCTATACACTTTAAACCCAAATAAGTTGGCAAAACTAAATTTTTTTAAGTTAAGGAATTCAAAGTTTAAACGGAACTGGCAGATTTTAATTTTGTACTCGTACATTTGAATTGCTCTAAAATTGAAATGTTTGAGTAAACTAATTAATACACTTTAACTACATTTAACTTAAAATTATCATCTAATCTCAACTTAAATATTTTATTAGTGGAAACTTAGCTAGCTATAACTAGCTAACTGAATAAATGCTAACATGCTTTCATTATCATGGCATAGTACTTGCTGAATGAGTACAGTATTATAAATAACTTAATTTACCTGTTCTCAAACCAAGCCGCATGCTCCACTTGTCACCATGATGGTAAAAAAACATTACAGGAACTCTTCTAAATTAGCGCAACCAAATGCTAAACACTACTAAATCTCCCACTTAACATTAATCTTGCGCAAAAAAACATCGCGTAACAATTTTAGCATTTACTCTCCCTTTTCGAGTGCCATGGCAAAGCATGCTGGTAAATAGAAATCCTAGCCCAGTTTCAGTTAAATTTAAGTTCATCTAAATTAAAAGAAAGAGCTCAAATCAAACTCAAATAATGAGTTCATATTACTTAAATTGTGTCAGTTCTGTGAACTCAAAAGAAAAAGAAAGCTCTAAATACTCATAAAAGTTAATTTGACTGTACTAATTTGCTTAATTTAAGTTTGCCCTACTCAAACCAATTAATTATTTTGAGCAATAGGGTTTGCAGTTTTACGCTGAAATGAACACTAGTGGTAGTAAAACATCAACCATTTTTATTCCTTTTGAAACAATTTATGTTTACAGGGGCAGATTATAAGTTAATAAAAACTTGAATTTTCCTGAATTTTCAGCTCTGGTGTGAAGGGGACTTTTTTATGCAAACATTATATGATAAAATATATGTTATGACCTGAAAACATTTTTTACAATAGTGCATGATTTGTAAACTAATACATTTTGTAATTTGCATTACAGAACAAGCTCCACATGGCTTTTTTTGTAAACTTGCTTGGAAAATCACCTGGTACAGCATTGCACTTGATGTGGAGTGTCCAGTGACACACGAATCATGATAATATAGCTCAAAGACTTGTAGAAGCAAGCTCAATTGGCATGGTTGCTTCAGCAAATGCGTTTTTATCTCACATTTTCTTTTGTTAAAACTATTGGTTAGGCTTAGGGTAAGGGTTTAGAGTAGGTAAAACTTTCATTTCAATCGCAATAGAGCATGTTCATCTGTTTCAGATAAATCCAAACGTGCTTTTAGTGCCACTACTGGACATTTCACTTTGAAAGTGTAATGAAATGTGCAAAAAGCAACATTACTATCATTTTGTCTACAGAAATGTTGCCGTAGAATTTTTTTTTTTTTTTTTTTTAAATGAGCCTGGGTAGGAAATCTCTTAGGTTTCATAAAAATAACTTTATTTGTGATTTGAAGATAAACTAAAGTCTTATGGGTTTAGAAAGACATGAGGGTGGGTAAATGATGACATTTTTGGGTGAACTATCACTTTAAGGCTACATATTTCATCTTGTTTTATAGCTGTGACACCTTTGCCTACTGGTCGAGACCTTTATTTTTCCCTTTTAATTTGAAATGACTAAAAATATGAGATTAAATGAACTGAAAGCCATTGAGAATCATGAAAAGAAGCCTCTCTTTGTGTCTTGCAGCAGTATGAAGAACATGTGCTCCATAGGAATCAAGAGCATCTGGCAGTTCTGCTCACTTCATTAATTAACTTTCCATTGATCTGACATTCTGTGCTTTCAAGTCATTGTTTTTGTGCACACTGTTTGCGGTGTCTTTCCTTTGCCACGGTCAAGTTCAGCATTGCCATGGTTACAGCACTATATGGACATGAATGCATTCACCAGTTCAAAACTGACATTTAAATCAGATCCTAATAAATGTATAAAATATTATACAAATATAAATTATATGATACAACATTTTAAAAATAATTTTATTATTAAGAATAAAGTATGCGTCTGTTGACACTGTAGGAGGAAATTCAGTCCAGTTGGCGTCATCATATTGCTGTCCCACCAAACTTTCAACCACCTGCAAAAACTTCTAATGAAACCGTCACCAGTCGGGCAGAGTTTATGAGGGTGGGGAGGAATCGGGGGGGAAAATGTTAACACAGATGTCCAAATAAGAGTGTGAATGATTCATTCTGCCGAGATTAGCCTCCGTCTCCAACAGCAACTTTCCCAGGACTCAGGAACTCTCTGCCTTTCAGTGCAGCACACAGGATTGTCATCAGAAATTGATTTTCCTCCTGAAAGACAAATTGAATCGCATATGAAATACAACAGAAAGAACAAGAAAGTGCCTGTCTCCACGTCCTGTCTCCCCCTCATGCCTCATTCCCAGTACACCTCTCACCTCCTCTCGCGCCCTTGTTCCTTTCTGTCCATCCCCCTCGTCTCTTGTATCTAAGTGATCTGGAGTGTTCAAACCTAAATTAAGATCTGCGGCGAGATACACGGTTCCCATAGCTACCTCTCAAACAGTGTTGTGATTGCATTATAATCCGACAGTAATCAAATCTAAATGAAACAGGGATGATAAGGATGCTATTTTCAGTCAGTGTTTGTGAGAGCGAGTGTGTGCATTGCCTTTTCACTTTGTCCTTTTTCACTTTTTATTACCTTCCAATCAGCTCAGCCTCGCAGCGGCTTTTTTCATTACTTTGGGCCATTGTTTTGGACAAACATAGTTGTAATGAGCTGTAAGAAGAGGAGATTAGCCTGGTCAAATGATACGGTCTGACTGAAGGGATTTCACACACAAACACACACACCACATCCTCTGAAATAACTCTTCTAACTAAAATTTAGCCACATTAACCATAAATTTCCTATTGGCATCAAGAAAAAACTGTGGGATTTGTGAGAATATAACATTTCAAATGCTTACTTCTTTGATGTTGTTGAGGATGGCAAAAGAATCAATCAGAGGGTTGATTTTTTTTGACTTTGAGGAATTTTCTAAAGAAACATTTGACCACATACTGAAAAAAAAAAAAAAACATAATAATAATACAAAGTTCATTAAAAATGAATTTAAACTGTTAATCGATGTGGTGTTGCTCATCATTGTGTAGTTACTATTGGCTTTACTGTAGGCAGACAGCAGTATCAGTTTTATGGATTCATCCCTAGCTTGGCCTTGACTGAGCTACCTTGTAACTGGAGTCTTTTGTGCTCTGACTGCATTGTTTCTCATGAATTCATTTGTCCAAACCATTCATCTCATCAACTCCGTCTTCTCTGCTGTGCAGTAATGTGGAAATGTATTCCAAAGCTTTTTTTATTATGGACAAAATGTGAAATACACATTTTTCATTTTAAAAGTGCACTAGTAGGCCTTAGTTTTCATTGCTGGCTGCATTTGAAATCGCATACTTCCCTAATATACAGTAGGTAAAAACAGTATGTTACAAAAGTAGTGTGTTCAAATTCACAGTACTCATAAACAATGTTGGGGGGTAACGCATTACAAGTAACTTGAGTTACGTAATCAGATTACTTTTTCAAGTAACTAGTAAAGTAATGCATTACTTTTTCAATTTACAACAAAATATCAAAGTTACTTTTCAAATAAGTAATGCAAGTTACTTTTTCACATTTATTGACTGACAGCTCTCCTGTCTCCATGTTGAGAGAAATAAAGTGCAGGTGTTGTGTGCGCTGTGTGAACATGATGGTTATTGTAGTTCTAGACTAAATGTGAGCATTTACTCATCTCACTCACAAAAACATTCAGTATTCCTCAAAATGAATAAAAACAGTGAAATGCAATCTCAGAATTTTATGCAAACCTGTAATAATTAACTATATTAAATTACACAAACATACTTTATGTATTTAATCTCACTTTATTAACCAATGTCTTTGCTGCTGACCTTCAATGATCTAATTCAACCATACTAATAAGCAAAAATTACTTTAGATTAGATTTAGAAATAATAGGCTGCATCCGAAAACCTAGGCAGGTTATTTGTTGCCTCGCTGCCCTATCAGGCAATGACTTTGTAAGGCAGCGTTTGTGTATGAAGGCACCTCATGAAACTGATTTCAGACAGACTTCTGGGGAAGAGTAACAATTTAATGATCTACCGCAAATTAGCAGAAGCTTTGGTGAGAACTAAACAAATATTTAATTACAACAGTAGTAATTTCTCACTAGAAATTACATCAAAAGTGGAAAATGTTGGTCAAAAACTTACATTTACACACAAACTGACCAGCAAACGCAACTTTCAGACACCATCTTAATTTTTCTAGCTCAACTGTCATTGATATCCCACAATCCTGTGTGTTCCATTCTAAGGCAGTGAAGGATACGTCTATGCTGCCTTCAAAAATAGATCAGATGAAGGTATCTCAGGAAACAGGATGTGAAGCTAACACTGGATTCAGACATGCCTTGATGCTTTCCTACCTTGAAATGTGTCCTCTGAAGGCAGCATTTTCCAGTTTTCGGATGCAGCCCTTGTGTTGAACTTCCTTTTCTTGTATCCTTTTCTTCTTTATTCCAGAATGGCAGCACAGCTGAAAGGTTTGTTTGAGCTGCGCCCTCTACTGTACAGGCATAAATTTGCATTTCCTTCAGCCTGATAGGCTTATTCATTTCACTTTTGGTGTGAAAGGGCCTTAACATTAATTTTGCCAAAAAATATAACTTTTTTTATTGTTATTAAAAAACAAACAAGCAAGCCCAGCCCAGGTGAGAAAAAGTAACGCAAAAGTAATGTAACACATTACTTTTTTATAAAAAGTAACTTAATTAGTTACTTTTTTAAGGAGTAAAGCAATATTGTAATGCATTACTGTTAAAAGTAACTTTCCCCAACACAGCTCATAAAACAGTAGGCAAAAAGTACCCAGCTGACCTACTTCTTCCAGCAAGATTCTGAAGTGTGCATATGATGGACACTTTACTATCCCATGAAGTCATGGGAGAGGATTTGTGATTGGCAGTAAAGTGACGTAACCGACGATTGTAGGTCATATGATAATGACAACATGGTGAATGTAGTACGTTCGGATACTACATACTGCACACATTCATACTATATATACAGTATATATATATATATATATATATATATATATATATATATATATATATATCATATTAAAAGTACTAATAATTTTTTGACTAAAACTTTTTTCTTAAAAAAATGACTGGGTGCACCTGAGCAACATGATAGTACTGACTCTGAAAGGACAGAAAGGGCTTTTTTGTGTAAATATGAGTTATATTCTAGTGATTTATGGACTAATGTGTGAGTGACTCAGAAAGTCCGGTTCTATTTGTTTGACATGTCTGCAGGTTGTGTGCATGAGTGGGAGAGGAATCCCGCCGAGCACACTCCCTTAGGCAGTCAAGGAACAAACAAGGCTGGTGTGTGTGAGGGGCGCCCTAATGTCCATCATCCTGGTGAAATTATCCCTCCTGTTGCAGCCACTGATCTACAGACACATACGCTTGCAGCTAACCCCCCTCACCCCACATGCACACACAATGAGACAATACCCTCTTTCATACTGTCCTCATTTTAATCAGCATTAGAGAACTGGGGAAATCACATTTTCTCATCTTTTCCTGAGGTAGAAGCTCCTAATGACAGAAAGAATGGTAATTAGAGTGGATGAGAGGTGAGGACTGTTGAAGATGTCTTACATGAAAAGCAAGAGAATAGCCTTGGATAATACTTGTGACTTGATACTTTGAGCTTGTTTTAGATTATTTTTAAACCCTAATGTTCTGTCAAGATTGACTTTGACTGTCGAGACTGAATTCACTTTATGTTTGTGTTTATGTTTGGGGTCCAGAGACCTCAGTGATGCATGTGGAAAATTATAGCTAATTATAGCCTATAATACTTTCAATATTATATTAAAATAAAGGTTATTTAATATTATTTATATTATTAAAATATTTAATTTAATTTATTATTTAATTTATTTTAAATATTATATTATTAAAATATATTCATTTTAATTTATTTTAATTATTTTTAATTATTTTTATTTTCAGTTTGACCCCAAAACTATAAAAAATACAATATAGAAAAGAACTTACTGGAGTGCATTACTATAGTGTGTACACCAATCACACTATCTTAGCATACGAAAAATAAAATAAAATTTGGAAATGTCATACAGGAAACTGATACTTTAAAGTGATACTGATACTTTTTTTTTTTTTTTTTTTTTTTGGAGAAATGTAAAGGTCTTTGGGGTATTCAACCCCAAATAGAACATAAGGAAAAAAATGAATTTTTATTCTCATTTTACATTGCTATTATGCTATTATTATTGGGTTTTAAGTTTGATTTGAACTGATTTAAAAAATGAAACACTAAATAGTATAGTACAATTCACTTCAAATTATACCAAGGTGAACTTCATTCATTCATCCATTCATTCATTAATTGTATATATTTCAGATTAAGGTCTTTCTGCACCAGTCTATAAATACATACTATGGGAACATAACCAAAATGTGATATCCAAGTAAGGCTTCAAACCAAGGTTACCCTGCTGATCTACAAGCTTTAGCTGTTTTTTCTCTTCTAAAAAACTGTGAAATACTCAGATTCTTGCAGGTATGAGCTGCAAAAATTTTTAGAAAGGGAGTCCATGTAAATAAAAGGATAAAAGCAGTCCTTGAATGAAGTGGGGCTACAGCCAAGTGAAATATGCTCCCAATTACTGCGATGGCTGTAGAGGCCTAATAAAGTGAACGTCTCTACAAGACGCTGCACTATAATGGAGCCGGGCTAATTTGCTTTGACTGATGAATTTTCGTCTCCCGTCGCGCTGGGTTGAATAATTATGAAATTTATCACAAGACATAGCGACTCATTAAGGATTAGCGAGCTTTCATTAGAGTGATGTTGTTCGAGGGCCGTGGCTGTTCTGATCAGCATAATTATGGGCCCTACAGAGGGAGGGCCATGCAGGCAATGTGTCTTTTGTGTGTGTGGTCAAGAGGACATGAAAAAAGTGCACCTATACAGCACTCAATGGCTCATAATAAAATTGCTTCTGATTATATCTCAACAATTCATTTAATTCTGATCAACCCTTGGTAGCCTTGCATGTGACCAACTCTTGTATGAGGGTGGAAAAAAAGTTTGTAATTTTTACAGAAAATTTTGTAAAAATGCTACAGTAAAAACCTTTGCATAACTGTGGGTTACTTTACCACATAAGGTTAACAATTGTAAATGGTTTAACATCAAATAATATGTACTTTTACAGGAAACTACTGTCAAATTTATGGTTCTTGCAAGTAAAAACTATGAATTATTATAGAATTTACAGTGAAAAAAGGTAAAAGGACATTTGCAGTAGTCCCTGTGTGACAGATCATGTCTTTATATTTTGTTTAAATAGTTTTGTTTTTTCTTATGTGTGTTACCCTGATTGTGTCTTTATGTGTATGACCCTGCACGCCATCTAATTGAATTGAAAATCTAAAATTTGCCATGTTTTATGCACAGGATATTTATGATAAACTCTGATTTCCTTTTTTATTTATTTATTTAATTATTTATTTTTATTAGACCACCTGTATTATTATGTTTATCAGTACATTTTTCAAGTTCAAGTACAGTGTAAAAAATGTATGGTTGGTTTAACTTAAAAAAGTAAGTTACCTGCTTGCCTTATAATTTTGAGTTCATTGAAATTAAAAATTTGAGTTAATACACTAAAGGAGATTGGGAAACTCAAAATATTATATTTTCTGAACCACGTTAATTATCTAAGTTGGTTTGACTTAAGAAAAAAAAGTTGTGATCAAATCATGAAAATAATTTTTTACAGTGTAGCTTGATATATTAACTGTCACCATGATTTTGCCAAGTAAGACATGTTCCTGGATCAACAAATTTGGTTGATCCTGGAATAACATTCCTGTCTGAAAATTTTAGTCCTAACCCAATCCCTACCCCTCAACCTAACCCTACCCATAACTTATACCTGAAATCAGAGGGAAATGATAGAAGCACCTAACCCTGGTTGTAAGCCTAAACTTGACAAACTTTAAACTGTAAACCTCAAATCTGATTGGTTGATTGGAATGTTTTTCCAAGATGTTGATCTAGGAACTTATTGTACTTGGTGAAATAACATTCACCGTATATTAATGTTATATTACCTAATGAAATACAAGGTTATTAGTTGTAAATGATTCAGTCACCAATATGCCATCCTGCACGTCATCACGTTTTTAAGGCGATTGGCTGGCAACCAGTTGCTTTTTTTATTTTAGATATTTTTCATAGTGGTAAGATATATGTTATACCTGGATATGTGGATAATGTAATATAAATTTAGTTTTTACCTCATCTGAAATTCAGATCTGCAATGGTACTCTTGTCAATTAAACTTAGGGTATGTTTACACAACAACGATGTATTAAAAATGGAAAACTTTTTCCTTTGCTTTTTCCACGTACAGAAGACAATGTTGTCAAAACGATCCCCATTAACAAGGATCTGCGGAAACGACTAAAAATGCTGTTTTATGCTGCCAGGCCAGTAGTTGGCGATGTCACTTTGTAAAGAAACACTATGCGCCTACACGTAATATACACGCACATGACATCACAGTTTTCACATTTTGTAGTTGTTGTATTTTGTAGAGACAATAACGGTAGCCTATCATTTAAAAAAACGTGCACTTTTAAACCCGTTTTAAAAAGTTTGCATTTTCAGTAAACAAAGGGCCAAAACACATAAAAAGTTTTCAGTTTTTAGTTAAAACGGTGTCGTGTAAATGGCCCCTTATGTATACATGTACCATATCCTTGTCACAGTTTCACCAGTCTCCACTGTCTCACATACCCAACGCTCACTCTCACCCGAATACTGATCACCTGCACCAGTTCCCCATCAGCACGCCAATCAGCACTCCATTAGCCCTGCATAAAAGCACACACCTCACACTCAGTCATTGTCTGGTCTCATCAATGGACAACGGACTACTTAACCGCTCTACTTACCCTAAGATTCTCCTAGCGATAGTTCAACGTACAGTACTTCTTGTGATTCTTCCAGCGATCTCCTTGTGAATCCTCTCCTACACTCTCCTTGTGATCTCCCCACGTGTTCCTGTAAGTCAAGTTTGCCAGTCAGCCTGAATATTCATGCTCTGCCATCAACAAGGTCTTCACCCTGTAACACAACAAAACCTCTGTTATCATACTATCAACCTTCCAGAACCTGCAATATTGCCATACTCACTTGATTGTCTTTCCTGCACTTATGTTAACAAGAACACCGCTGTGGTTTGAAACTAACATCTGTCTCTGTGTCTGATGTTCCCCGACAATCAGAACACAGTATATAGATCTCATTTACTATTTAAAACAAGGAAAATGTTGGAGCTGTGACCTGGCAGTTAGCAACACATGTTGAGCTGTTGTGCTCATATGGGAGATGTAGATTTGAGTCCAGTTGACCCATGACTTCCTGTCTGTGCAAAAAAAACAAGACTTAAATTATAAAAAAACACACACTCAATTACAAATCACCCATAAGTATGTGTTTCTCCATTACATCAGCTACCCATGACTGGAAATTAAGACACAGTGGGCATCTTACAGCCAGTTTCCCAGATATGATTGTATAATAGTTTTAGTCTAATCTACTAAATGTGTTGTGAGTAGCCAATTATCCAATTGCTTGCGTGAGGACACAGTTTTATCATTGTTTACAACAATGTAATTACAAAAAAGCTTTGCCAAATAAATTAAAGAGATTAACATATTAGGACCTCTAATTGCATTTAAATGACATGCATAATGTATAAATGTTCACCAAAGATGGAGAGCTGAATTCTTGATGAAGTTTCCTAAACGTTTAGCTACACAAATGCTCCCCAATTAATTCTGCTGGGCCTGTTTCTCGAGTCCATGCGCTATTTGTTAAGGAATTATCGATTTGTATTTAATTAAGCTCACTTACTTGCTCGCTGCTGACACAAGATTGATCAAAGCAGTCAATAACAGCATATTAAAGAAATGACTTTGAGATTTTTTCTCCATCTTTATGACTGTATAGAACAAACAATCTGTCTTGAAATATGCAATTCGATATTTCTCAGTGTCACGCCACCCATCTAGGTGCTGCAGGCATGTTCCACTCACCTGGGTAAAGTACACTCGCCAGGCTCGTAATGGAAAACGGAGAAGGGTTAGCAACACATAGATGATATGAGACCAAAGACCTCAGGAACCATTGAATTCACATTTGAAAAACTATTTCTAGCCAGTTGACTTTTCATTTCGTTTGACCATAGATCAGCCCTCAATGAAGGGCAGTTTGCTGATTGGAAACGCCAAGCTACAATGCTAAATTCACTGAAAAGTATCAATTTTCAACCACTACCCTGCAACATTTTATAAAAGTCATTTGTATTTACAAATCAATAATCCATTATCTCTGTATTAAAGCAAGGCCTTGACACGGACACAGCTACATTGTAACAGCCGTGTGTGTGGGAATGTTGTCTTAGAATGGGGATAACACAGTGTTCTGTCCTATTCCAGTTCTTGTATCATACCTGAATCATGTCATATTGTGTTTTTATGGATCTAAAATGTCTTAAAGGCCTTTTCAGCCTTTTTCCATTGCTCCGTGATGGAGAGCCACTCAGTTTAACAGCATAATAATGCAATATCATGAGGGGTAAATTTCTTATTTGAAATGAAGCATCACGGTGAATACTCTATATCTCTTACCGGCTTCAATTGGTTTCCCCCAGAGGACACAAACTTCATTATGAGCTCTTTCTCTCCCTCCGTGGGGGTATTGATACTTTATACCATCTCTCTCTCTCACTCTCTGCTGTGTAAATAGCGCCGTTGCTTTATGCCTATGCGTTTCTTTTCCATTTGCGCTGTTTGTAATCACAACATAGATGCTGAGGGTACGCTATAGGACATCGGGAGATCAGAAACAGGGGCTTGGTGTTGCTCTTTTTTTTTAGTGGGATCCCCTAAGCACCCCTTCCTCATTATTGTGTGTGACTATCATATTGCAAAAGGAGAAGAGAAAGAAGTATTTTTTCTTGGCCATTTGTGAAAAGCTCATTAAAACAGCCCAAGAACAAACAAAGCTTTTCCTCTGAGCCCCCATTCAGAGTCATCCCATAATTTCCCACTAGTTTTAATAGTTGAGATAAATTAATTATTCCTTCGTGGAAAATACATTCTTTGCCATCTTTGGCTCATTGTTCTTGTTGGAGAGAATTGAGCCCAATCCTGTGAGAAATAGAGTTGCCTTTCCTGCAGGGAAATCAAACTGCTCACTGCAATCAGGCAGGACCAACGACAATTAAACCATTAGTATCTGGTATAGGAGACTCTTTACACAATGTACATCTTACTAATGAATCCAGAGGCAACTCATAATTACACAGTTTTGTCTCGTAAAGATTAGCTGCCCAGTGAAACTCTGTAGAACATCACAAAACGTTTCACTTCCTGCTTCTTCAGACTGGAACATTAAACGAAGACAGTTTTTAGAGTGACAACTGAAAATCAATTGGAAACTAATATAAAGATATCATTAAAAAATAAAACGGTCATTTTTCATTAATTGAATGTGTTCATGTCTTCATGACAGAGCACAATAACACATAAGATGGCATTACTTTTATACATGGCAAGTTAAACATTAAAGAAATTCAGTTTCACTGAAAAGGCCTTTTTGCAGAAAAAGCTGTTTGCATGGTTACAGGTTCTTTATTTGTGAAATGACAAACATTAAAGGGTTAGTTCGGAGCTTTACGAATCGAATCAGTGACTCGGAGCGCCAAAGTCACGTGATTTCAGCAGTTTAGCCGTTTGATAGGAGATCCGAATCACTGATTCGATTCGTAAAGCTCCGAAGCAGTGTTTTGAAATCGGCCCATCACTATATTGTTGAAAAGTCGTTGTTTTGTTTTTTTTGGCTCACAAAAAGTATTCTCGTTGCTTTATAATATTAAGGTAGAACCACTGAACTCACATGAACTGTTTTAAATATGTTTTTAGTACCTTTATGAATCTTGAGAGAGGAAATGTCATTGCTGTGAATGCAGGCCTCACTGAGCCATCGGATTTAATCAAAATATCTTAATTTGTGTTCCGAAGATGAATGAAGGTCTTACGGGTGTAGAACGACGGGTGAGTAATAAATTACATTATTTTCATTTTTGGGTGAACTAACCCTTTAAATCACTTTTTTTTTTTTTTTTTTTTTTTGCAGGAACCTGAGCAATAAACAACCCTACATAAGCAATTGCCATAGCAAAGAATTAATCTCTGTGTATAGAGCCTACGGACTATATGAACAGCCATTTCTCTCATTTGCTTTAGTTGAAGAGTATTGTGGATGTTGGTGTTTCTAAATCTCTTATGTTTTATAATTTTGTGACTAGTCAGCATCATCAGTTAATTAAATTAATGATTTAATAGATTATTTTCAGATTTTATTTAGGTTATGTGCATCAAGCCTTTTTGACTCTCTAGTAAAAAAAAAACAAAAACAAAAAAACAACTATTACTAACAAGCCTTTATTGTAGTTCTTCTTTGAACCAGTGGATGGCGCCACTGTAATAAGGAACATAAGCAAGACCTTGGCTGTTCGTAGACTGAATTTTCACCTTGTCCATGGAACCAAATTGACTTTTGTGCAGTTTGCATACAACCTATATATATACAAAATTGAAAGATTGAAAAGTTTCTTTCATATGGGAAAACATGAACATTGGAAAAGTTAGCAATTGCAACAAACAACAAAACCTCTTATTATATAAACAGAAAAATAGTCTGACATTGCAGGAGACATTATATTAATAGAATACTGAATACCGCTTGCTTATAATTTTTATATGCACAGCTTGAGCCATTTATATCAGTGGTTTTCAATCTCAGGCTCCCCACTGTCAGTCATATTTGAATGTATACATAGCCTATATGATTATTTTTCCTGTATAACAAAAAAAAACAAAAAAAAAAACAAGCTTGTTTCAAACTTTTTAAATAACAAAAACAAGGGCTCTCAGTACATTACAAATAATTATTTAGCCTATGTTTAATCTAACGATTCATCGCAAATTTTTTTTTTTTTTTTAAAGATGAGACAACAAAATACATATCATATAACCTAAGTAAAAATATGTTATGTAAATACTGCAGGTTATTGAGATGCAGAATTTGTTTATGCAGCCATTCATCATACCTTAAACTACTCTGCGACAATAGCCTATAACTGTTTAAATGAAATAAAACATGAGTAAATAAAGTGAAAAAAGTGCATTTGCAAACACAAACATTTTAGTTATGTTAACAATTGACAACTTGCCATGGTTGTAGTAATGCAATAGGCTATGAAAAGTTGCTGCTTTTTCTCCAGAGTTAGAAATATGATGCATATAGCCTATTTCTAGCAGATTTTGCGTTTTAATTGTGAAATTATTTCAATATAACTATTTCTTTTTAAATAATTGTACGGAGTTTTGGAGTCCCTTTGAAGTTTACTGAGGCCCCCTAGTGGGTCCCGACCATCCCGCTTGAGAACCACTGCCCTATTCAACCCCAAAAAGCAGACAGAGCCCACTCAACCGCAATCTTTCCTCCTTTGAACAGAGTGTGTCTAAGTCAATCTCGACTTCTCCTGATTGGCTGAACTTGTCATTCCGCTTGAATGGAGTACGTTCTGATTGGCTCCAGCCTGATTGACGTCATCCTGTGAGATGAGGTTTACTCTGGGCTTTTTTCTGTCACTGACACATGTAGAGCACAAGCGACAAGCAACGGCGAGACATCAGCGCGAGAGGACAGTTGCAAACAGAGGCGTTCGCTTCATCTATGGAAATTACTGAAGACATTCCCGAACGCTCGTTTAACAAATCAGCCGCTGATCTTTCCAGTGATAACCAGAACATTTGAAAAAAGGTGACGGCAACAGTGGAAATACAATCTGAAAACTCCATTTCCTTGACTCTTTCACAGCAGTGAGAAGTATTCATGCACGCGCTCCGTGTGTGAGTTTTTTGGACTGTTCGCGTTAATTTTATTGTCTACAGAGAAAACAGACTGCTGTACATTTCTCACCAACCATTCAACCATTACATTTCAAAGAGGTAAGTACATTACTCTACAACAATTCACGTTTTGTTTTATGAATAATAGTACATTCATAGTGTCGCGAGAGGGAGACACATTTGTTATGGAGCGACACAATGTTGCAGATTAGTATTAGAACCTCTACATTTGTAAGCATAAAAGATGTCATTTTTTATTTAGAACTTTTTTTATTATTATTTTGCGTTATTTGTGTTGCATGTCACGCGCGTAACAAATAACGTAATAACTATAGAGATTGTAATGTGGTAGTGGACATGAACGTTGCTCTTGTGTGTTTACTCGTATAAAGACCAGATATTTAGATATAAGCTCGATGGAAATTGCACGCGTTTCGAGTTTATAATATCATATTAATGCATAAGAAGTGCGCGCGTGCTGTACAGATGATCAACAATCCATAACATAAGTGCAATTCTGCATCTTTTGCTGTGCCTTGTGCATTGTAATACGAGCAGCTGTATTTAGGCTCTAGCACTGCGATCTGTATTACTGGCCATGGGTTGCTGATCTGTTTTATATTTCTGCACATCCCCTCGCTTAAATTGCCTGTCCGTGTAATTACTCGAGTTTGCCCATTTGACTTAAAAGCCACCCCCTCCCTCTCTTCAAATCTCCCCTCTTCCCTCTTACTGGGAATGAAACTTGACGATGGTCCGATCTTATTTATCTGGGGGAGTCACTTTCGGTCTCTGATTCATCTCCCTTTAGATTTAATCAGCACTAAGGTATTGCTTGTCCCTAAGAGCCTCCACTAATGGGGTTACTGAATGCCTCTCTCCCTCTCTCAGTGCAATGTTTTCTACCCCCCGCCTCTCTCTTCTCCTCTAATTACCTTTCAACAAAGATTTGGCTTACAGCCTTCCACGAATATATCTTAAATTTTAATCTTTCCCACTTCGGTCCAGCGGTCCTCCTTATGAAACCTGGGAAAGATTAAAATTTCAGATGTATTAGTGGAAGGATGGAGCAGAAGTGCACGCATGCGGTACTGATGGATCAACAGACCAAAGTACAGAACTGCAATCATAAATGAGGATTCGTGGTTAATGTGATTTCTGTCAGAGGCGGATATTTCTGTAGGCCAGCATTAACTGATTCTTGCATATGCTGAATGATCCAACATACCGGGGGTAATTTCACGCGGCAGTGACCAGTCCCCAAAGCGAACGCTGCTGAATGTTCTTCATGATGTTGGCTGGAAATCCGTCATCTGATAACCTTAGTGAAAGCGAGTGGAATATGTCGACCTCTGAATGGATCATACAACTTCAAGGGTTTCCCAATTAACTGCTCCAGTTCTTGGCCACAGTAGCACTTGGGTCTCTCTCCCTCACACACACAAAAACACACACACACACACACACAAAGGTTCAGGTAAATGTAGTTTAAAAGCAATGTAGACAACCTAACAAAAGACAGCGCCTCTTTAATTGTTCCAGCGACTTTAATGTTATCAGCGAACAGACATTTATCACAAATGGACCAAAGAGCTGACTTCAGCACTTAGATAAAGATCAAGGACAGCCTGCCACTTAAAACAATTCTCAGACTTGCTTGCAGGCATTATATGCATTTCAATTATTTCAAAAGAGCTTTTAGGAAGTGTGCCTCTGAAAACATTTAGTGTTTTGGGTCACCGTTCAGGCTCCAGGTGTTTTAGATATTGCAATGACAAAACTTCTGTCAGAAACTGACAGTCATGAGTGACTTTGCAAGATATATGGATTTAAGTAATGCTGATGGTATTTGAATACTTTTAGGGTCACAGTCCTTTTTTTTTGTTTTATTTTTTTTTTTAAATGGTTTATAGTTAAATATTTTTTGTAGGAAAGAAAATTGTGCAGAAAAGCTTTGAGGAAAAAAAAAAAAAAAAACTTTTTCATGATATCCTATAGCCACACAGATTTAAAAACTTCTTAACTCTTGACTGACTGCTCTGCTCTAACCATGTCTCCCTTCTGTCTCTTTATGTTTCTGCAGACACAATGGTGAACCCTGGAGGAAGTGCCCAGCCCCCACCTGTTGGAGCGGGATCTCTGTCGTGGAAGCGTTGCGCGGGCTGTGGGGGAAAGATTGCCGATCGCTTTCTCCTGTATGCCATGGACAGTTATTGGCACAGCCGCTGTCTGAAATGCTCCTGCTGCCAGGCACAGCTCGGAGAGATCGGCACATCCTGCTATACCAAGAGTGGCATGATCCTATGTAGAAACGACTACATCAGGTTAGACACATTTATTATTGAAGTCACAATCATGTGTTTGAAGACCGTGTCAGCACTGAGGTCTTTTTGTGTTCATAAAGGGCATTCTCTCAAGTTTCTTCAGATTTCTGATGCGCTTTTGAAATTAATTTTAAATGGGGTCTTCAGTAATGTGTTCTGATCTTTTGAGGATAGCTTAGTTTTGCTCGGCTGCTTTTTCATGGTCTTTGAAGCCAAACTTCAGATAGTTCATACATCTGGACATTATGACAGTCCAGCGACCACATGAAATGACATTAGGCATGTAATGATTAGATGAAGTGATGGTTGTCAAGAAAAAAAGATATTAAGGAAAAAGTTACAAGCCATCAAGCTTCTCACGGAGCAGAGCGTATTTTCCATTGAGAACATGTGTCTCAGATTGTGCCGTCAGCGGCCCTCGTTAAAGCGCGCTGGTTAAACCCTCAACGGGACACTCTTAAAAAAGAGGTCAAGCCACTGACATGTTGACAGAGCAGAAGACGAAGGAGATTCTTTCTCCAGAACATCTGCAAGTCTGTGGCTCTCGCCATATTTCATCCTTAAGCAAAAGGAGCCGCGCTGCTAGGGCCGTGTGTGTGTTTGCTTTACGAGATGCTAGAAAACTCCATTGGTAAGGCAGAGCTGACCTTCGACTCTGCAGGAATTTAAAAGAGTTTTCACATCCTCTCTGCCATGTTTTGTTGATCACAAAGAGACCATTTAATTAGCAAAAAGACCCTTTTTAAATATTTATGCAAGTAAGTCTGACACCCAAAGCGGTGGCTGGGTGACGGCCCGGCAGTCTCACTCAGCTGATGTGGATGGCCTGATTTGACAGGCTGATCCTTCAACACTGTGACCTCTGCAAGGGCAAAGTGAAAACCCTGAGAGAACTTCTCGCATTGAGAAGTTTGAAGCCTTCTTGGATTATTCCTTTGGTTTTGAAGAATGGAAAAACACAGTGTGAGTGACTTTGATAACGGAATGCCTATATTTTTCTTATTAAAACAGGAAGGGCAATTTAAAAGTTAATTCTTAAAATGAAGTATCCATGATATATTCCGCTCTTCCCGCCAGAAAGAGTGTTTTTTGGCAGAAGTACAGTCATTAGTGAGTATTTACCTTGGCATGCGCTTCGCCCTGGATAATTCAGCGAAGCCTTGCACTGACACTGCTGCCGGCAGGCTGGAACAACAGGTGTCAACCAGAGCAAACCTGAGACGACCAGTCCAAATGTGAAGAGTGCCTTCACTCTTTCCACTCCACCTGATCTGAAGGGATCAAGTCTACAAGACTCGCCGCTAGAATCGGGCCTGTGAGCCTAATTAAAACGAGCAGGGAGGGAAAAGTAGCTACACCTTTCTCCTTGTAATGAGAGCGCGTTGGGCGGGAGAACGGAGCTAAAACGCAGCTCGCGCGAGCCTGTGATCTGAGGAGAGATAAGAGAGAGGGGAAAAATAACATCTGACAGTGAGTCCACACAATTAAAAGCTTTAATTAGAGTCCCCCTCCATTTTCCTTTAGTCCTGATGGGTTTTATCTAATGAGATCTAGTGCCTGGCTCCTATCCGCTTCCAATGACGTGTCCGAAATGAATGAGAGCCACATTGCAAACAAAACATTTAATTAACCAAATTGGCTTTTGAGAGAGCTGGAGAGCAAGGGAGAGAGAGAGAGAGAGAAGAGGGGATTATTGCGAAGGCCAGTCCCCTTAGGGGATTTTAAAGGGGCCTCCCTTATTTTTGTAATGGATTATTAAATTGCCCTTGCTGTGTAAATAATGAAGTTACATATCCAGAATTATATTAATACCACTGATGCAAAAAGGCTTAGCGATTGATTGGTATGGCGCGAGTGAAAACGCATCCCATTTTCCCTAATGGCAGATGGGGGGAAATGACATGGGATGATAGGCTTCTGATACCACTCAGCTCGAGGCCACCAGTGCCAAGCACAAGGGCAACCGGCGTGAGTTGTAGATTTCAGCAGTTTTAGCCCCAGAGAAGCAGGAGGGACTCATTTGAAATCATGTTGTCCTTAAGCCATGGCTGATATTTGCGTGAGCTGAAGAGAACAGAGAGAGAGAGAGAGAATTAATTTGGGGAGTGAGCAATCATGTGACCGTTGGGTTGGGGGGGAACGCTGTCCTTTTAATTGAATAGAGCCAGGTAATTAAATGGCACTTTTCCAATAGAACGTGCTAGGTAAATCTAATAGTTGGTTATTTAATATCACTTTGAAGTCTGCCCACTCAAGCACTATGACAGCACGGGAGCATGTGAACTATTAAGCCAGGAAATACTTGGATCTCAGAAATTAATTAAATCGCATGCAATTTAGGGGAAACGTTTATCTTGATTTGTCATAACAGAATTAATTCAAGGCCTTCAATCCACTTGGGACTAGATCTGTTACTCTGAATTAACCGAGTGTCATTTGGCTGCTTTCAGCCCCCTCCGCCCGCTCTCTTTGCCGTGAAATCTCCCCCTACCCTTCCCTTCCACCCCACCCACCTTCTCTCTCTCTCTCTCCCGCTCTCCCTAATGTAACATTGCCATTATGCAAAGCCCTGCTTAAGTATCAATATGGCCCGGTGCTTTTAAGGTGCTTTGGCTGCTAATGTTGAGAGGCATTTTTATAATGGACTGTGTTGCAGAAATTATTGTTGTACCAACTTACATCACTCCACTCAAAAGGTTCCGCTTAAGAGGCCGAGCTTCTGCCAGATGGCCCAGAACAGCCCTGCTAGGTTGTATTTTACCTCACAGTTGGTATCCAAATTAAATCCTCTAGACATCGCCTATGGAGCGCAGACAGATTTCTTGTCTTGCTTTCGTAATGAAAGACAGTCGTAGATTGTAGCCCTTCTTTATTCTGCCTGCTCCAAGACTGAGCAAGTCAATAAATCAGCATTCCGCGATGTTTCGCTGACAAAATCCTCCTCCTCTGATTGATCAAGGACCTGAATACCTAGAAAGTGAGAAAACAACAAAGGAGGAGCTGATTTGAGGAGAAGGAAGCCAAAACTGGTGGTGTCATTGCAATTAAAGAGTCCCTTGGCTTTAATTATGGTGACCCGTGATATCGCTCCCCTATGTTCCCCTCGTCAGCACCAGAGTTCAATGGCGAAAGAGACCATTAGAGGTGAGGAGCAGACTGATAGCAACTTAATTGAGCACCTAAAGCCTTCAGGCCTTTAAATCAAATGCTATCAGCAGCCATTCCCTGCTCAAATAATTAACCTGCTACGCTACGTATAGAGCAGCAAGAAAATAAAAAGGTTGCCTGGAAGACAATGGGGCAATTAAAAGGGGAGCACACTCTGAGCCCGGATCCCAAATAATGCGTACTTGTAAGCGAATTTAGGTGCGAGCGCTCTGGGATTGTAGAATCAAGCACACGTCGCGGCTCGGCAGATTGCTTTCTCAAGGCCGGGGGAAGATGTCATTTTACAGGTGAATCAAACTGCAGCGTTTAAAGACCTTCCCCCCTGACATTTGCCTAGCATGACTGGCCCATCGACGCCATTGAAGCCATGCTGTTGTCACAAGCCTACAGCTAATTACGTTTGAAATTGAGTTTTGATTGAGCTGCTCCAATCGATGCCACAGCCAAATTTGTTTTCCCCTCCCCCCACCCTCACTCTACAACCGCCGCTGAAGAGAAACTCTGAAAGCTTCACTCGCTCATCGTGTAGTGCCCTTAATAAACGCCACATGCATATGCAAAACGTCATAGATGACAGCTGTTTCGATGTCGGAATGCATATGTTCTCATGTGTGCCGTGATGCTATATCGACTTCTACACAAAGCACATTATCGGTTTATGAGTTGGAAGTATTTTGAGGGAGGAAATCATCCTTGAATCTGTAACCGTGTACACGTGGAACACGCTCCCAACGTTTCCTTCATCCCTTTCCTCTCTATCCTTTTTTTGGCCTTTCCCCATTTCTCTCCCTCTATCCTTTTAACAGTCTCTTTCTTTCTTGCTTCCTTCCTCATATTTCCCTCCCTCTCCCTCTCTCTCTCTGGAGCTTGTCAGATGCTGTGGTCTTATTTGATTGCATAGGAAAAGTGCAGTGATAGAGCAAACAGCCAGTGAGATATGATGACAAATGGGTCCAGATCCCAGTAAATTACTTTCTGCTCAAATCGAAATTTCATTCAGTTTGTTGCTCGGCAAGATGAAGTAATCTAAATTGTGGACTCAGAAGGCAGATAGAAAGGAAGCAGGAGCAAGCATTTCATTATCAAGAGACTGAGAGAGAGAGAGAGAGAGAGAGAGAGGGAAGGTTAGAGACGAAAGAGATGAGCAGAAGCAAATCTAAAGTGTTGACACCATGATTGAAAAGGTTAACCCATGCACATTATATATCAACCCGGGTAGCCGAGGGTTTCTAATGGAAAGGCGGCGGTGACTGAGCACTCGCTTGAGTCCTAATGGCAAAAGCGCTGTGTCTCCGCCTAGATGTACAATCAAATATTCTTAGGCCCTGATTGCTTATGTTCTAGGTTATTATTAGGTTGCAAAAAATGAACACCAAAGGTAATACTTAGTCCCAGTGGCAGAGGCTTTTGGAGGACAGGATGCAGGATTTTTTCATTTGGTTTGCTGATATTACTATGATTTTATTTTTCCTACATCAGAATATTGAAGATGTAATTTGTTCTGCGTGTGTGTTTGAGAGAGACAGAAAGAGAGGGAGAAAGAGGCCTGGGTACAAGATTGAAATGATTTAACCTGTTCTTGCGAGGATTTCATTTACAGTAAAACAAGGCCAAACAGGTTAACAAACCTCTTTGATGCACACAGAAGTATTTATTAGTGTCTGTGTTAATAAGGACCATGTGTAATTTGATGGTTTACTTACCATAATGTTGTTCTAAATATGACCCATATGACTTTCAACTGTGGAACACAAAAGGAAGTTTTGAAAAATGTTCACGCTGCTCTCTTCCATACAATGAAAATGGATGGTGACTATAGCTGTCAATCTTGAATAAGGACAAAAAAATAGTCGAGTCACCTTTGTTTATATAGCGCTTTTTACAATTACAGATTATAAAGTTCATCCACATTACTCACAATACACTACTGTTCAAAAGTTTGAGGTCTGTATTTTTTTAAAAATAAATGATTACTTTCATTCAGCAAGGGTTGAAAAATGTGACTAATGACATTTGTAATATACAAAAAAAAAAAAAAAAAAAAAAAAATTGTAACACTTACAAATACAACTTGGGGTTTTAAAAATGTATTGGTAAATGTTGAAATTACCAGTGACTATTAATAAATGCTGTAGATTTATATTGTTCATTGTTAGTTCATGTTGACTAATATAGTTAACTAATGTTAACAAATAAAACCTTATTGTTAAGAGTTACCAAAATTTCTTTCAAATATTTTTAGTGGCACAAAATGGCATATTAGGATGATTTCTGAAGGGCCATGTACCACTGAGGACTTGAGTAATGGCTGCTGAATATTCACAATTAGATTTTTTTTTATTAAAATAAATGCTGCATTGGTGACCATGAGAGACTTCTTTCAAAAACATTAAAACATCTGACCAGCCCCAAACTTTTGAATGGTTATAGCCTTCTGAAGACATTCAATAGGGTTGTTTAAAGAAAAGACTGAAATTTGTTATTTTTAAAATGTCATTGACTAAAAAAAAACCTTGACTTGAATATCTTGCTTGATAGCCATACAGTGAACAAAAATAGATCATGTCAATAAATTAGATATTGATCTTGAGATAATGGTATGAAATTTGGCAGTAATGTTTGTCATCCCCCACGTAATTACCTTTTTTCTAATTTGTACGTACTATCTTAATGAACAATTTTGTCCGTAGTTATTCATTTTATATTTTTGTTCATGATATATTCTGCCACTTTTCACTGATGGTAATTTCTGTCATGCTATAACATTCACAGTGTTTTGATTTAGGCTTTGCCTGAGACAGATTCAGTCTTACATTTTTCTCTCTTGTTTCGACAATGCTAACATGTCTCTGTTTCTTTTCACAGGTTATTTGGAAACAGTGGGGCATGTAGCGCGTGTGGTCAGTCCATCCCAGCCAGTGAACTGGTTATGAGGGCACAGGGAAACGTGTACCATCTCAAGGTAACCTTTAATCTTTAAGTGACCACTGCTGCTCTAGAATTAAATGCTCTATTGCACTACAGAATCCTTTCACCCTCCATAGAGTCTTTCAATGATTGTTTCATGGCGTTCTATATAAAGAGTTTTTTTTAACCTATGATTGATACGGAAAAAAAAAAAAATTGTATTTTAGTCAGTATTTTTAGCAGTATCAAATGCCCATCTAGAATCTTCAGAAGAAATAATGAGAAATTAATATAATTAAGTAGATAATGATTTAACCTTTCCAGAGATTGATCAGAGATCTAATGCAGGTAATGTGCTGAGGATTGTGGGTAATGCAGTCCTTTTTATTCTCTCCTGCAGTGTTTCACATGTTCTACCTGCCGGAACCGGCTGGTCCCTGGTGACCGGTTTCACTACATCAACGGCAGCTTGTTCTGCGAACACGACAGACCCACAGCACTCATCAACGGCCATTTGAGTTCACTGCAGACTAACCCTCTACTGCCTGACCAGAAAGTGAGAGCTGCTGTCTTTCTGCTATCAAAGTGTCCCACTTAGATTCCTCTAATATATGTTCAGGACCATATATATACATACATATTTACATATACTCGTATCCAAACACACCATTCAGTCAGTCACTTATCACACTTATTGCTTCTTATTTCTGTTTTATTTACATATTGTAGTTTTAAGGTACAGGTTGTTAAATGGCAGCATATATAATGCTGAGCTCCTAACCCATAGTCAGGTCAGCCGTAATTCATCCTGGCTGAAAGCTAATTTATCACAATTATCGTTAACTTGCTAAAATGAGTTCACAGAAAACTCAAGCTTTTTAGTTACAGGACAGGTAAGGTGAAAATGATAACCCTGACACATTCATATTCAGTACTGATTATGTATAATTAATTTGCAGTGTTCCACAAGATGTAAAACATGCAAAATCCTGTTGACATAAATATTAATTTAACAAACTACATCACTTTGCTCCTTAAAGAAACAACAAATGGTGTGTTTTCCTTTCTTAATCTAGGTTTGGTTTTACAACAAGACTTAAAATAAGACAAAAGCTAGCTGGCATCAAGCATTCTGTCCCATTTTTGTCTGTGTTTTCAACTCCACAGTTCTGTCTGAATATTTGCTCCTCCGACGCTGCACAGCAAGCTTTAAATAAACAAAAACAGACGCCAAGCAGGCAAATTATTTACCTAATTCCACTTCTCGCCTTTGGGACCGTTTGCAATAAGACTTCATTGTGTAGTCAGCCACCAGCCGATTGTATCACTCGGCAGCACTGAAAATAACGGCTCAGTGACACATAATCAGTATTGATATGGAGACAACAGGGATGTGGGGGCTCGTACGGGAGAGATCGGACAGTTGTTGAGTCTCCTAGTGAACATTTATTTCACCTTCAACAGGAAAAAAATAGTTTGAGGAGAGCTGTAGCGAGCGGGGAAAGAGCTCCATTAAGCTCAGTGCTCCGTTAGAGGCCTTTTAAGGCATCGTCACTTTTACAAATTAGCTCCAAGAGCGTCTTGCGTTTCAAATTGAAAGCCTTTGCATTATCAAGCTTAATTTTAAATGTCTGTTTAAGCCCCCATCCTTCCATTCCTTCTCCTTCCTCTTCCCTGCTCTCGCTCGGCGGCTGCCACTGTGTAAATATGAGGCCTCATTGTTTATTTATGTGCCGACATCAATTGTAGTGAAAACAGCTGAATTATTAATGCTAAAATGCAATCTGAATATTGGCCTCGCTGCTTTAATTATAGCGGAGAGAGAGTTCTTAAATACACCCAGATGCCCCTCTTCACCAGCAGGAATAGAGAAGGTCCACGTTTCTCCTCAGGAGATACTTAAACAGTCGTGTTTTCGCTTGGTACATATAGATTTGAATCATTATTAAGAAACTTAGCTTAGCTGTTCACCGCCGCAGTGAAGATACACTGTAATTTATGATATTGCTGTGCATATTCTCTGCTCAAATTTAGCAGTTTGTGTAATTCTACTGCTTCTCCAAACCTATAGAAATGAGCTGGGAACCGAAACAAGCCAGTACAGAATGGCGCGTGTGTGCAAAAGAGAGAACCGAATGAACGCTTCCCTAGACAGATAGGAGGCCTCGTCCGGCAGCCATTGTTTTTATTATGTGCAATTTCATGGTGACATAATTGGTGCTGTCCGTGTCCACGGCTGAGGACATTTGATGCTCATTTATTAAGTAGCTCCCCGGCTTCTCCCTAATCTCTTTGTTCAGGACAGACAAATTACCTTTCTCATGCTGAGCCTGAACCCAGGGGATCCAAACCTTCACAGCCTCCGTCTCTTTAATTAGCCCTCCAATGTGGGGTGGCGTGGGGGGCTTGCAATTACTATTACAGTAGCCTGAAACCCCTTAGTAACTTGAGGTAAGATGGGAAAAGCAAATTGCCCACCTAGAATGTTTAAAAAACAAAAGGAAAGGAGAATGTTAGGGGGGACAAAGTTTGCCATGACTGTCTGTGAAAGCAGAACCCTGGCACTTAGATATTGGGATAATTGTCTCAGCTGCGCAAGAACTTAGCACTCTAGGGACTGTGGCACATCATTGTTAAAAATGAGACAAAAAGAGACCAACTTTACAATATGTGCTTAAAATGCAGAGGAAATAGGGCAGCAGATGGATTTAAAAGCCTTACTGATCAATAAGTTAAGCAGGGGGCTTTAGCAGAGCTGGCGGTCTTCATTTGACAAAAGAAATAGAGTATGTTCTTTAAGAGGACATGCAATTTTTATGACTCTATTTGAAAGCTATTTTATATAATTTCAGACAAGTTGTAAAACTGATTACCCGTGAGATCAGGTAAAAATAATCATTTAGTTAATTTAGGTCAGTGACATGACACTTTTTTTTTAAATCTGGATTTATTAAAAAAATACATTTAAAGCTCAATTCACACTTTCAGTGACTACACTTCAATTATGAATGATGAACAGGATTTTAATTTCTGTTTTAAGGAAAAAATAATTCATTTAATCTATTTCATGTATTCATACTTGACCAACACACAAAAAAGAAAAAGGAAAACTATATAAATAAACACAGGAAATGATATCATAGAGAGGACCCCTGCAGACCTTCATTACTATGTGTCAAGGTCAATAAGTCTCTTAAAATATCAGATAATTTGACATTTTATGACATGGCAAGTGAGAATATATTTTTATTATAATTAGGTTTGTAAAAAAAAAACCTTGAAATATATATATATACTTTAAAAAAAAAAAAAAAAAAAAGACAATTATTATTAAATTATTATTATTAATAGACAAATTTAGTGTAAGGAAAATGTTATAAATTTTTATTTGATAGTTACACCACTTTAAATCAATAAATGTAAATCATTTTTTGAAAATGGTGTGCAAATGAATACATTTCTAACAGCTTGGCACTTTTTCCGTTTCCTTTTTTTCTTTGACAAAATGTGTCATTGACCCATTTAATGGTTATAATTTCCTCTGATTTTTTTTCTCTGTTTAAGTGTGTCTAACAGGTCTCTCTCTTTGTCCTTCAGGTGTGTTAGGACGTAGGTGTTGCTCAAAGCAGGATGTGTGCCTTCATTTCAGCCCCTCGCTCATTGTCACAGAAGACCTTTTGGATCGGACCCCATCCCACTCCTTTCCTCAAAGCTCCGCTACTTTGAACCAGAGCTCCAAACTCAGGCTTGAGCTCCACCTTGACCTGCAATAGCCAGAGTCTCCCCTTTCACAGCCCTTTACTCCAAACTCCTGAATCATGGATGGAAAATACCCATGAGGCGGAATACTGAGGACTCCATGAACTGACCCAGGCGAGACCTCTGATCCTGAGGGACTCAAAGACTGACACACAGAGAGAGAGACCAGCCGGAGGATGTTGTTTTTGGGTAAAAAGAGACAGAAGGGTGAAATTTAAATGACAAATGAAGCTGATCCACTGCAGCGTTTTTTGAATCTGCTTTCATAACACTTGTTTGAAAATTTAGTGGGGGAATACTGACTTTGTTTTTTCCTTTATATTTTTGTCTTACCTTGTCTATTCTCCTTTTCTTCACAACATGGTATCTTCTCTTTCTATATTTTAGATGTTGTAAAGGGAATGTGTTTCATTTCGGATGATATAAAAATCCTGAAGACTGGGTTCAAAGAAGTATCCGTGGCTTTTTTGTGGAAATCCAATCATGAACACTCTTGGTGTATTTGTAAAACTACCATGTACAGTATGTATGCATGTAAATGTTTTTGTCCCATTGTGGCTACCGTACATACTACACAGCAGCTAACCCTGTTCCCTTTCCCTCCAACCCGAAATCACGCAACAAACAAAAAATGAAGCTCATAGCTGTCAACCTATAAATGCAGAATGAGAGAGAAATCTATTTGTGATATTTTCAGAGACATTTGCTCCAATATGGTGTATTTAATTAATAAAAAATGAGATTAAAAACATCCCTTTTTTAATCCTATTTAAATCTTTCGCTGCATTTCTGTGTCAAAGATTCTTAATATGAAATCTGGCTGGCAGCCGAAGTGAAAGTCCTCATGTGAAAAGTTTGTTTTTGTGCTCAATGAAGTGTTTTAAGCACCATATATTTACATTGGGTTAGTTCTAAATCTCTCACAGGTGTTCTTGTTGCTCAGTCACTCAATATGAATTATGTACAGTATCTGAAAGAACACTCTCTACATCCAATTTTCCATCAGGAGACCAAAGGATTTGTATGATCGCAGTAATTCATCTTGCTGAGTTTCTCCCGAGAACGGAGCTCATTAGCAAAACTATGCTTTTGTTTATGAGCCTCCCTGAATGCGGCGCCATCGTGTACCATCTATCCATCCTTTAATTGTCTATCCGTGTTCTTATGCCGTAATTATGAATGCAGATGACGGGGTGGCTAATTGAACATGGATAAACATGTATACTTTCTTCTCTTTTCATATGAACATGCTATTCATTCCACGGTCCTTGTAGCGAATGAGGACGGGGGGTGGAAATGCCCCTTTGAAGATTCAATTACCGCAGGGGGAGAGAAAGGTGTTGCAGCTTTTTGGGCCCGGACTGAATGGGCTATTTGCAGAACAAATCGGCGTTTGAAGCTGTTGCTCGACTTAATGGGTATGAAGAGGGTCTGATTTGCATTCCCAGAATGCCCTGTTATAATCCGCACTCAGTTGTCAGACAGGTGGACAGGGAGCATGGTGACAATCTTTCATCATATCCATAATTTTTATAGCACTTTATTACAGCTTGTGGCAAAGTCTAAAACATATCTTCATTAAATCAGAAAGTATATTTTGTTTAGCTCATACACTTCAAAGTTCCAAAAGGGGGTTTTCACAAGGATGCCATAGAAGAACCATTTTGGGTTCCCCAAATAACCTTTCAGTGAACAAGTTTTTATTTTTATTTATTTTTTTATATTCTACTAACAATAAGTAACTTTGCAACTACACGTCAATTAACTAAGAGTGTTAGTAGACTGTAATGTTAGGGTTCGGGTTAGTAGAATAAGTTGATGTGTACTTGCAAAGTTACTTATAGTCAGAAGAATGTGTGTTAGCAAATATTAAGCAGACAGTCTACTAATACTCTAATGAGAGTTAGTTCACATGTAGTTGTGAAGTTGTTTATAGTTAGTAGAATGTATAAAGTGGACCATCGAAATAAAGTGTTACCCATTTTGTAATCTAAAGAACCCTTTTCCACTATAAATAACCTTTTGTGCATTGGAAAGTTTACATGGATGTTAAGGGTTCTTCATGGAACCATTGATGCCAATAAAGAACCTTTATTATTAAATGTGTAGTTCAGGAGATCTTGCTACAAAACGTTTTTATCCATATACTTACTGACCTGAAGTGAAAATGTGCATTTTCTGTTGAAATATTCAACTTGATGTTCATGTTATTGCTGGGAATATATACTACTTGGAAAATGTCCGCCAATTTTAAAACATCTGTTGCTCAAACCGTGTTGAGGGAGATGTTTAAGAACACTAGAGCTACATTGTGAGAGCAGAAAACATCTCAATGCACCATGTACAGTTATTTTGTGGAAATACACTTTGCTTTTATTAAAGCAACATGGAAAGTGTAGTCATAACAGGTGTAAGAGTTTGCCTTTTTTCTCAGTGCATCAGGAATTCAAATTAGCCAGTCTAAATACACAGCCATCTCCTAAGTGCTTTAGCAGAGTTTGCCTCAGTTGTAAAACTCGAGGAATGTCTTTTGGTCTCTTCTGTAGGGAGAATCAAGCTAAAGTACATTTAAATAACTCTCAACAAAATGATTCCAGAAGAAAATCATAGAGCTCAAAATGCTTTTTGTGTGTGTGTGTGCGAGTAGAAAAGACACGCGGTCTCGTTGTGAAACCATAACAGTTGTCCGCTGATCGGTACAAATGCTCATCTAACCTTCTAGTTTAAGAGTGTCCTCTAGTTATTTTTACCATATGGTGCCGGTATAATGTGTAACGGATACAGGATCTCTAAAATACTTTTATGAGCAACAGGTGATTGTAGTCCAACAACAGTTGGTGTTGGACAACAGCTCTTCTAATTTCAGCAGAAGTAACAGTTGTGATAATAATTACATTGGTCGTGATGACTATAACATATTGTCATTATTTTCGAGTTATATTTAGACACGCTTTAATGTCAGTATACTGTGCATAACATAGCTTAGATACTTGAAAGCAGCTAGCTTGTTTCACTGGAACAAAGGTCAGGCTCACATCTGTTCAAGTAATTTAGTGTTTTAACTGCAAACACGAGGGCCGTGTATGTGACAATTATCTGCTAATGTTAAAGCAATTACCGGAGTAAATTGATCCTAATAAATGGAAATGAATTCAAGATTTCTCCAGCATTCATGTTTTACTAATTAAAATGTTCTCATGTGAAAGGGCTTTGATTTGAAATTGCATATATATATATATATATATATATATATATATATAAAAGTTAGTTCCTGTCCTTGATTCTGATTGGTAAATAGCTGTGTTTTATTCACGATAAAACACGGCTGTGACCGCTTCACCCAACGGTTCTGTGTATCACTGCACAACACCCTTAACAACCACTCTTAGCAACGTATACTGTATGTTCTCAATTGATATTGTTCATTGAAGCTTACCTTATTATGTAGAAGAGTGTTGTGAGAAAAACATTGAATGAGCGAGTTTATTACCTGCATTCAGATTTAGCATTTTCCATTAGGGCATAATTATGTTCATAATAAAAAATCTGTTTAAATGTCCGATGTATTATCTTGTCCTTTTAACAGTTAAGGGGTTTTCCCGTTACTGACAGCGCTAGTCAAAGCATTTGTCAGTTGCGTCTTGTTCCGTGTTCACAACAATTCAGTCTTTTCAATGTAAAAGTCTTCACTACTGACTGACACACACATAAAGACAGTCTTTGCCGCCATCTAATGGCGTAATAATGTAACTTCTGTTGCTGTTCACGGTCAGGGACTATTTTTTTCCGGCGGAAGGAAGGCTTTAGTGAAAGTTTACTTCATGAAAGTTGCATTGATACATGTTTTTGGCTTTATTATTTGTATTGTGTGGTAATCGTTTTATAAAAGCAGTAAGGTACTCGAGGCTAGTGCTGTATCGTGAATAAGCCACAGCTGAAGGGTGTGGTTAGGCACGACGCGAAGCGGACTTATTCACGATACAGCACAGCCTCTCGTACCATATTGCTTACATATATTACACGGCTCTGTGGAATACTTGATTCTGATTGGTCAATCGCGCTGTCCAGCGATAACAACCGCTGAAAACAGATAACACAGGTTCATCTGGGTTACTGAAGAAGGTTTTTTTTTTTTTTTTTTTTTTGCATTTGATGAGCTAATAAAATATTAAAACTCAGTCAAATCAATATTTCGTGTACAGTTATTTAATTATGTCATCCAGTATCGTGGACTCGCTCTCTTTATTTAGAACTCATACAAATGCAGCTGTTGCCATTTTGTGTTGTTTTGTTCACGGTTGGATTATAAGATAACAAACAGGTACGATTTTAAAACATTTTCATCTCAGATCAATATCTCAAATCCCCTTAATTATTTATATGGCGAAATGCCGTTTAATAAGTGGTATGACTGTACCGTATCCCTTAAATGTTAACGTTAGTTTGAACTTTCCACGCTAGCAACTGTGCTCTCTGCAGAAGCTTTGCATTTAAAGAGCTAATAAAACATTTGTACTCAGATCAATATTTTGTGTCTAATTATTTACTTATGTGGCAAGTAGCCGTGTAATAAGCGGGATAATGTACGTCCAGCCGGTTGTTATCTCAGAATATTTCACCTTCAGGCTGATGCTAAACAGCTCCGCCTCGCGTCCTGATCACCCTTTCGAGGATTATCCCGAGATAACAACCGACTGGATGTACATTATCCCTTATATATATATATATATATATATATATATATATATATATATATATATATATATAATATAATATTTTAGCCCTGCCTTTATAGCTGTAATTAATATTGTGTTTACAACAATAATTCTGTACAGAATATATACAATTTAATATAAAGCAATTAATATGTTTATAGGTTTATATATAATATGTTTTATTTTATCTTTAGCTCTGCCTTTATTGCTGTACTTACAGTGTGGTATGAATGAACAATGTTAACATGAAACATTAATGTTTTCCACTCCCAGAGCAAAACTCAATGAATGGAAGATAGTGAGCGACATATTTCAAAAATGTCATTTCTCCACTCATAATCCATATGTCAGATGTGGCTTTGATGTGGGGCAGAAGAAAGCGAGTTAATGGAGCTAAGCCACCACAATGGAGCCACACAAATGGCTTTTCTGCTCAGGGAGAAACAGGTCATACAAAGCTTCCCTTTGATTCAAAATGTGTATTATGTAGAAGAGAGACTAGTGAAGAGATAAATAGTTTAATCAGCACTTAAAGCCAAATTATTGGTCAGGAGAGGATTGTTTCCTAAGAATGTGGATGTTTAAACAACAGTATAGTTGGAAATAAGCGGAGACAATAAAATTCCTGATTTTCTTGTTTAAAAGATGTATGAATGAGAGAGAGAGAGTGATAGGAAGAGAATCTCTTAGCAGCGAATGAATAGGCTTTGACATGTTTGGGCCTGTAATGCTGTGATATTTGAACAGGTCACAGCTTGCTTGTTGGAGACAGGGTACATACAGAATAAAAGAGAAAGGATTAAGTACAGGAAGTAAAAAAAAATCACTGCAGGCCTTTTCTCTGATAGGTGCTGAGAGTGTGATATATTGTTCTGTGAATAGAGGTGTGCAGTATTTTGGAAGTGGAGTGTCTGTGCGGCTCCCTGTGTGGGTCTGTTATGACTCCCTGCTTCAGGACCATACAAGAGACGTATATAGCAGACGTATAGGCCTATAGAAGACTCATTTTGCAAAAAAACACAACAAAACAAAACAAAAACAACGATAAAATAACTTAATCAGACAGATTACCATACAAAGTGCATACTTAAATAGATTTTTGCTTCATGCTAAATTTACCTAAAATATTTTAAACAAATTGTCACAGTTTCATTGTGTACAATCAATTTAAATTTGTAAAATAGTAGTTTACTTAAATCATTTGCTACATGAATAATTTCTGTTGTTGTTAGCATAGCATTGCTGAAACTGAGAATAGCACCATTTTTAGTTCCCAGCATGCTTTGTAAATGCTAGAAGAGTGACTAGTCTTTTCTTTCTCATGCTTCCCACATGCCCAATTCATGTATGGTATAAAAAATGCATTTAGCATGCTAACATGTGCTATTGTTAGCTGCAAGTAATTAGCTTGATAGTAGTTAGCTGCAAGAGATTTAGCTAGGTTGCTTCTAATAGTTCACACAAAAATAAACATTTGTTGTAATTTCCTCACCTCCGTGCCATCAAACTACTTTGGTGGTAACACTTTGGAATGTTCTGTGATTTATGAATAACTACGCAGGAACAAATGAGTAATGCAATATTAACATAACTACTATTACCTAACAAGAAACTCTGATTAATAATTAGTAAATAGTGCTCAGTTTGAACGAGGTAGTTCACTATTACCTAATCAATAATTACTACATCCCAGAGGACTATATACTATATACTACTATATACAGGTTCACAATTAATGTGAATAATGCATAATGTATAATTAATTCTAAAGTGAAGATCATGGTAACCTAGTAATAACTGAAGTATTACCAAATAGTATTTACTAATTATTTGGAACAGTATTCTAAAGTGAAAAGCATGATAATGTAATGACTTGTAGTAAGCTTTTGAGGTTTTTGTAAGGTTTTCAATAGTAATGACTCAAGTGTTACTACATCCTTCTAAAGGAATTACTGGCCATTTGGATCAGTATTCTAAAGTAAATATCATGGTAACCAACTGGTAATGACTCAAGTGTTACCAAATTCGTCAGAAGCAATGGTCCAAAACCTTACAAATAAGACCAATGGTATTATCCAAAATCTTACAAAAACCTCAAAAGCAAATAATATAGTACCAAATAATTAGTAATTCCTTCTGAAGGATTCGGTAATACTTGAGTCATTACTAGTAGGTTACATGATCTTTACTTTAGAATTAAATATACATTGTGCATTACTCTCATTAATTATGAACCTGTACAGTATATAGTAGTTCTTAGTAGTTCTCTGGGAGGTATGAAAAAAAAAAGTACTTATTGATTAGCTAATAGTGAACTACCACATTCAACTAAGCGTTATTACTTACTAATTCATTAATCAGAGTTTCTTGTTAGTTAATAGTAGTACTAGAACGTTAATATTGTGTTACTTATTTATTCCTGTGTAGTTATTAATTAATGAAGGAACAGTATTCCAAAGTGTTGCTACTTTGGTTGTTGTTCTTCATGTAACCAATCATGACGTGATGAGTTATGCATAATAATATTAAGTTGGAACGAAGAAGTAAATGACATAATTTTATTTTATTTCAGTTCATCCAAAGAAATATTTTTGAGTGTTTAATAGTACATATAATTTTTTTTTTCTCATTTCAACAAACAAAAATACACTAATATATATACAAATTGGCAGGACGTAAGGATTTGAACGAGTTCGACAAGGGCCAAATTTTGATGGCTAGACGACTGTGTCAGAGCATCTCCAAAACTGCAGCTCTTGTGGGGTGTTCCTGGTCTGCAGTGGTCAGTTTATTATTATTGGGGTGTTCCTGGTCTGCAGTTGGTCAAAAGTGGTCCAAGGAAGGAACAGTGGTGAACCGGCGACAGGGTCATGGGCGGCCAAGGCTCATTGATGCACGTGGGGATTGAAGGCTGGCCCGTGTGGTCCGATCCAACAGACGAGCTACTGTAGCTCAAATTGCTCAAGAAGTAAATGCTGGTTCTGATAGAAAGGTTTCAGAATACACAGTGCATCGCCGAAAGCGCCAACAGTGTGCACGCGAGCATCAGAACTGGACCACGGAGCAACTGAAGAAGGTGGCCTGGTCTGATGAATCACGTTTTCTTTTACATCACTTGGATGGCTGGGTGCGTCGCTTACCTGGGGAACACAGGGCACCAGGATGCACTATGGGAAGAAGGTAAGCCGGCAGAGGCAGTGTGATGCTTTGGGCAATGTTCTGCTGGGAAACCTTGGGTCCTGCCATCCATGTGGATGTTAGTTTGACACGTATCACCTACCTAAGAATTGTTGCAGGCCATGTACACCCTTTCATGGAAACGGTATTCCCTGGTGGCTGTGGACTCTTTCAGCAGGATAATGCGTCCTGCCACAAAGCAAAAATTGTTCAGGAATGGTTTGAGGAGCACAACAATGAGTTTGAGGTGTTGACTTGGCCTCCAAATTCCCCAGATCTCAATCCAATCAAGCATCTGTGGGATGTGCTGAACAAACAAGTCCAATCCATGGAGGTCCCACCTCGCAACTTACAGGACTTAAAGGATCTGCTGCTAACATCTTGGTGCCAGATACCACAGCACACCTTCAGGGGTCTAGTGGAGTCCATGCCTCAATGGGTCAGAGCTATTAAGTTGACCAAAAGTGGACGCATCATGAAAATATTAAGCAGCTCAACTGCTTACAACACTGATAATAATAACGAATGATGCTTGAGCAGCAAATCCGCATATTAGAATAATTTCTGAAGGATCATCTGACACTGAAGTATGGAGTAATGATGCTGAAAATTCTGCATTGCCATCACAGGAATAAATAACATTTAAAATATATTAAAATAGAAAACAGTTCTTTTTCAATTGCAATAATATATCACAATATTACTGTTTTTACTATATTTTTGTTCAAATAAATGCAGCCTTTGTGAGCATAAGAAACTTCTTTCAAAACCATAAAAAATCTTACCGACCTCAAACTTATATTTTAAAAGTACAAATAAAAATGCTGACACTCACAACATAAGTGTTTAAAAAGAAATGCTTTATTTGTATAATAGTTAGCAATTAGAGACACTTGTAAAGATTACCGAAGTGGAAAAAAATACTGGTTTTTGACGTATGGGATGTTTGGTCAGGTGCCGAGGCTGATGTGTAAATGTGTCAGGATGGGTGTAAACTATGTGCACTTAGCTCTGTCATTATGTAAGTCAACATTTCAGCACTATCAGTGCACTCATCAGGAAGGAATGTGGCACATTTCAAGCCCATTTCAATGAAGAACAGGCAGAGGGTTTTTTCCTTCAATGTCTTGAACTGACAGCAACCGCAAGATTGTGCCCTCTCGATTTTAAAATACACATAAGAGCAAAAACACCTACAATTGTAACATAATAATTGAGAACGTTCCAGTAATAAGACAGCCAGGGTGAAAAAAAGTCCTCAAATAGCAAAAGTAAGCAATAGTTCTGACGGCTGGGATCCAAGTTTCTCATTAGGCGTAGAGCATCACGGTACTTGAGTGGAGCTGTGTTAAAACAGCCCATATTGCTCTAAAAGGCCTCTTTTTTCCCCCCAGTCACTCTCCAGGCCGGAGCTCTTTGCGAATCGTACATGCATTTACCATTACGGCCAGCCTCATACAACTGAACTCTCTCAGTCATTAATACAGCTCCAGCCAGCTGGCTGCAATACTCTGGTATGTCCTTTAAAAAGACATTCTCTGGAAAATATTATCTCTCCCACTCCAACCACATACTCATATTATGGACATGAATAATTAACCCATAGGTTCAATAATTAAACACGCGTGAACATTGTCTTCTTCTTCGACCATGTTTAAACATGTAACCCACTGCAAGGTATCGATGTCCAGTCTGTCAAAAGGTCAGCCCTAATCAAGGATGCCACCTTGTGAAATATTGTATCAGGTAGATGCACGGGCCAATGAAATGACACGCAGGTGAAACCGAGATGTCTGAAAGACGTGTGAAATCTGGTTAGTAATTGTACTGTTTCAACTGCCTTTCCATGGCATCTGCAAACAACTTAAAATAGAGCAGGGGCGGAGGTGCTCAGTTACTTAGCGGGGTGTTCGATAACACGAAGAGGGACATGCAAATATTGGTAAGGCAATTAAGGCTAGTCTTGTTTGCCCTAAAGTAAAGGGGTAACCCAATCCCGGCCATTATGGGTGTGCTGCTAACGCACTTGTGAACGGCTCCAGAAGGGCATGGTTTCTCTCAGCTAAAAGGGTTAGCTCCTGACGACGAGAGGGCTCACTTTTCGTAAACGGCCTTCCTGTCCGTCATGTAAATGCTTGTGTAATGCGATGAGATTGAAAGCACCACCCTTTCGCTCTGTGCTCCTATCCCCCAGGGGCGGACAATGGACTCTCGGAAAAGCGCATTTAAAGGATACTTCATTTTTCCGCTACACAAAAAGAAGAGACTCACCTCCATTAGTAACTCTGCTCCCTTTTACTCTCAGAAAGTCTCGACTCACCTTGACGAGAGCTGCACTAAACACATGGAGCTCCACACAAACAAGCACTTGAGACACACACATACACACTATTAGGTTTTATCTTCCAAAGTGCAAAAGCATTTAACCAAAAGGTTAATGGTGTCATTTGAAAATGATTCAACCATATATTTTTGGATTGAATTTCACGTCTGCTGCAGTGTTATACTGTTTCTTGATCTTTTAAAGTAAGAGTTCATTAAAATTCCAACCCGATTTCATGGCAATTCGTACATATTTTACAAGGTGGCTAATTCGTATGACCTCACTTGTACGAATTTGTACGTTTTTTTGCAAAATCGTATGTATTTTACGAGTTGCCAAACTCGTATGAATTCGTTCAAATGACCTACCCCTAACCCTGCTCCTAAATTTACCCATCATTGGGGTTTACACAAATTGTATGAATTAGTACAAATTAGCCACCTCGTTAAATAAGTATACGAATTGGTCATGAGATAGTGTTGAAAATTATCCCATTATCCGCTCAACTGTATATTTCATTTTGATAACACTTTACTTAAAGCCTTTATAATGCATTATAAAAAAGTATCTTTAATGCATTAATTGACCATTCGCAAAGACCCGCCCCCTTTAGTTACTGTTGCTATGTCTGAAGCCATGCTGATCTCTCACCACACATGTTCTCACAGTGAAAAATACAATGCGGAGCAAAGAGTACACTGACAACGCGTCAACAGACAAAACAGAGCAGGTTACTTTTGATATGAAACAATGTCTCAAATTTCAAATTGTGTCATTTTTTAAAAGAAATTTAAACAGTAAATACCGTTTTGTGGCTCTTTAATGTGTCGTGACAGATCGCTGTAGCGCCTCAGTTCAAGCTGCTCGTGAATCGATCATTTCTTCCTACTAGTTCAAATAAACATGAATAAACATCATAAGGAATGTTGTTTCAATTGCGGAAAGACATCAATACACACCATTTTTCAAGTTCAAGTCCACCTACGTTAATCTGCTAACTCCCCTGACTGCTTTGTCGGACAAAATGGCGTTATGATTGGTTAGATCGCCTGTCAATCAAACTCCCAGGCGGAGGGTCAGTTATGCCTTATAATGCACCTTAATACATTATAACACTTATCTAATCATTGAACACACCTTTAGAAAGTATAATGCATAAAAACATGATAAACAACCAATTTCAGAATCTGCAAAATTAATTTTAACTTTGATTAAAATTATTTATGAAAAGATATAATGCATTATAATGTACATTGTGAATACCTTTATAATGTATTGTACATAAGGGCTTTAAGTAAAGTGTAACCTTTGTGTTTTTGGTAACACTTTATTTTGATTATCCCCTTTAGACAATCTGTTGAGTATAACGTTGCACCTACATGTCAACTAACTATCATTAGAGTATTAATAGAGTACTGTCTGCTTAATATCTGCTAACACTTCATTTCGATGGTACCCCAACACACATTCTACTGACTATAAGTAACTTTGCAAGTACATGTACAACTTATTCTACTAACCAAAGTCCATGGCAAAAGGAGTTAACCTTTCCCACAGAAACACTTGCCACTTACATGTTTGCAAAAAAAAAAAAAAAAAGTGTATGGACTTCTAATGCTGACATCATAGATACCATTGATATAATACTGTTTACAGCTGCTCATGGAGCCTCGGGAAATGAAACTCGATTATGGTAAGGGGTATTACATTTCAGAAACATACTCCAATCACAACAGACCCTGGCCCAAGCTGACCAATCAGAGAAGACTGGGCTTAAAAGAGACAGGAACTAAAACAGTGTGTTTAAGGCAGAGGGTGACAAGTGGTGCTGCAGAAATGTGTAGTATGAGAAAAAAATTTTTTTTTGAACTTTAAATCGTCTAAATTAAAATTCTAACAGACCCCAAATAATATGGGCAATTTCAGAAATTATGAGAAATTTAGGCATTATTCACTTAAAAACTCTGATTAAAATTCGCTCTAGCTAGAATGGTTCCTTTGAGTTCAACTCATTGATTCAATGATCTGGTCACAACGGTTAATAGTGGAGGGGGAGATTATTATTTATTATTCCCAAAGTTTTGAGCTGTTCCATACACAAAGCTATAGTATGAATTCAAAAGACTTATAACATTCCATATGAACCACTTTTTTATGACACTTTTTTTTCTTCTTATGGCACTTTGCACCCTTTTTGAACTGCTGAATATTCAGCTTTGCCATTACAGGAATAAATTTACATGTATTAAAATAGAAAACAGTTATTTTAAATTATAATAATTATTTACAACAGTAAATAATTATTGTATTTTTGATCAAATAAATGCAGCTTTGGGGGGCAGAAGAGACTTCGGTGACAATTTTTTTTTTGGTGTCCCTGTTACAGTCTAGTTATTATGGAAGACCGTTTCAGTAATTGCAACTTTTTATCTCAGAATTCTGACTTTTTATCTCGCAATTGCGAGTTTATATCTCACAATTCTGACTTTTTTTCCTCATAATTGCGAGTTAGAAAGTCACAATTCTGAGATATAAACTCGCAATTGCATGATATAAATTCACAATTGTGAGTTTATATCTCACAATTGTAAGAAAAAGTCAGAATTGCGAGAAAAAAAGTCAGAATTGTGACTTTATATCACGCAATTGCAAGTTTATATCTCAGAATTCTAACTTTTTTTTCTCACAATTACGAGTTATAAAGTCAGAATTGTGAGAAAAAAAGTCAGAATTCTGACTTTATATCACACAATTGTGACTTTATATTTCGCAATTCTGACTTTAAGATGAGATAAAAAGTCGCAATTACTGTTTTTATTTTTTTATTTAGTGGTGGAAACGGGCTTCCATAAGTTATACATTTAAGTTCTGAGTAATAATAATTAGCTACATGTACTTACTATAGAGTTAGGATTAGGGTTTGGTTTAGGGTTAGTTGTGTGTAATTATGCATAATGTATAGTTATTACCACAGTAACAACATGTAATGTGTAACAAGGACACTGTAAAATAAAATGTTACAAAGACTTCTTTAAAAAAAAAAAAAAAACCCTTAAAGACCTCACAGTCTCTTTCCCACTTTAGGGGGGAATGAGCAAAAAAAAAAAAAAAGCCATGACCAATCCATACCGAGGCCCAATTCAGCTATTTATGGCAGTGTGTTTTCTCAGACTGGGCTTCTGAAAAGCCTTTCTGAGCCTTCACTCCCTTTGGAGCATTCAGTGAGGGAATGTGGTAACAATAATAATGCATTAAGCCAGTCGTGGCTCACGATAACACTCAGTGCGCCATCTCTTAAGTGCTGGGCTGGTCGGTCAGCCCCTGAAAGCATGGCCGACTGCAGACAGACTCCTACAGCGAGACCAAAGACACACTCACAATACGTTCACAATGAAAAGGTTTCATAACCACCATCGCTATGCAGGGACTAAACCGAAAATGCCAGTGTAAAGTGGGATCATTTGAAGTTTAAACTTCCTCTGGGTGTTTTTTTTTCTGCGTACGTGTTTTTGTGTGTATATGTGGGTGTGTGCATCAATCAGATCCCCACTGAGAGAAATAAATACACTGGTGTTTCTGATAGATTTTTCACTGTGCTTCGGTGGGTAACTGCATGTGTATGCCCCCCTGATGAAGTGCAAGAAAGGCCCAGGCTGAGAAGCCCAATCTAGAAACCACAACAGCAGGGCTGACATGCAACACATTTACCCAGGATCTCTTCATCTGCTGCTACCCACTAATTTCACCAATTAGCAAACACCACCCAGAAAATTTAAATATGAAGCAGATGCAGTATCAAGTAACAGTTATAATAATATTAGAGGATTACTAATTCGCATAGTGCAACAAAAGAGGGAAGTAACCAAGCCGTTAAACATGTTAATTGTTTTAAGTAGCTTGCATAACTAATTAATAATTCATGAGAAAAAATAAATAAAGGATGTTTAAATGAAAGAAAAGTGAAAATAAAATGACACTGAAGCTCAGTGTAGCTGACCAGGATGGAGGTCTTTCTTCTGAGTTAAGAGAGGAGGGACGGGGCCCAAGCCTCTGAACAGAGGGCTGAACCTTCCATAAGAACAGCAAAAGGTCACCAAATGCTTTCATTAATCAGCCAGAGTCAGCCTAGATGTCGAAAAGTCTCCTCATTAGAAATTCTGCAAGTCTTCTTGTCTCTCTAAGGGCACTAGAGGATTTTCTAACAGTGATTCAACTCCCAGTTCAGGGCTAATGCCACAGGCTCCACATTAAGGCCCAGTAAATTTGTTTCTTGTTTTTTGTTTTTTTTTCCTTGCAAATGTTTTATTTGTTATATAAAATCTGAATCTACTAGCACATCCTAATTGGTAGGAAATATGCTATGCATTACCATGCACCCCCCTTCTGGATTGGAGTGTGAATCGCCTGTGACTGACTGTGTTCGTCGTCTAACATGCATGAACCAAACCATCACATCTGTACCATACGTTTCGGGACGAACACATGTACCGCAACTCCCCTAGTTTTATATAGATCATTGCTTTTTATGGGTATACATGTATATAGGAAAGAAAAATACCCATATTTAAAACTTTAACGGCAATTCGTGCATTCACCAGAGAGTCAAGTTCCGATGGAAGCGTGACCTCTGACATGACGTATGATGTAGGACGTAGCTCCTCTTCTCTTAAATCGAAATTATCCAACATTTTTCTTTAAAATGTCTCGTTTTAGACCTCTAATTCGTGACTGGCCTTTTGTTTTGCTCTATCCTCTGTGCTTCAATGTTAATTAATTCTCACCTAAGCTTACGCTACGCCTACGTCATATGTCATATGTTGGGTCAGAGGTCACCCTTCAGCCGGAACTCGACTCTCTCGTGACCGCGTGTACGGCTTGTGCCGGAAACCAATGATTATAGTTTATTAGGGCTGCCCCAAATAAAGATATTTCTAGTCGACTAGTAGTCATTCATTTAAGCCATTAGTCGACTAATCGCACGTTTATATTAATTTAATTACTTAAATATACTGGGGGCGGAATATATGCCCTGCGTTCAAGCGTACACATAAAGCTTCCCGCAAAGCACTGGCAAAAGTAATGATTATGAATGTGGTGGAAAAAATAGCAAGTTTATATAAGTTTACTATTATAAATTAACAATTTAATTTATTAATAAACTAGTGTTTTCTAAGTCAGTGTCGGCTGCAAAGATGAAGTTGACGGCGCTGACTTGTCATCTCCACAGTAATGCGCAATGCGCCTATAGAGTAAACTGCAACTTTCACATGGATTACATAATCAGAGAAGAGGCCTATTTGTTTTTAATTCAAATTGGTTAATTTAAAAGTAGACATTTCAAGCTTTCTATAGATATATTTCTCATGTCTGTGAGGCAAGTAGCCTATACGTTGAGTTTCGGTTCATTTATGTAACGCACAGCTGTCCAGGGAGACCGAGAGGGCATAAAACGCATCCTGTTTGTTTTCTTTATTTTACAAAGACCAGCCGTTAATGATCTGTCCCTCACGGACTGCGTGATTTCGCCACTTCCCGTGGAGGGTTTTTTTTTTTTTTTTTTCTGTGACTAAGCGACTAATAAAATCTTGGTTGACTAAGCGTCTTCTAGTCGACCAATGTTTAGTCAACTATTAGGGGGCAGATCTATAGTTTCTAAACTTTTAAATATGTATATTTTTCTTACAAAAACCCATTACTTCGCTTCAAAAGGCATTTATTAACCCACTGAGTTTTATGGATGACTTTTATGATCGATGGATGCACTTTTTGCAGCTTCAAAAACTTGAGCACTATTCAATGCCATTACAAAGCTGGGAAGAGCCAGGATATTGTTCAATATATAACTCTGATTGTGTTTGGCTGAAAGAAGAAAGTTACATACACTTAGCTTGAGGATGAGTAAATTATGGGACAATAGCTCACCTTTTTGGGTGAGCTATTTCTTTAAAATAATTTTTACTGATTGTGAAGAACATTATAAAAATCTAAAACTTTTGTCATTATAAAGAACCTTTTGTGCAA